>NW_028283824.1:0-129067 GCF_059441095.1 Idiotropiscis lumnitzeri
ACATTGGAAACGTTTAGTTTAGCTGTTAATGAAGTTTCGTTTTTTTAGTGCTGAAAATTCATTGTCTACTGGCGCTGTACACTTTTTCTAAGTGTTGCAATATCTCATGAAGGAAATACTGGACAATCAAATTAATGACTTTCCAGGCTTCAGGATGCCTTTTTACACTATATAAAGGTGGAAATTTACATTGGAAACGTTTGGTTTAGCTGTTATAAAAGTTTGGTTTTTTAGTGCTGAAAATGCATTTTCAGCTCGCACTGTACACATTTGCTATGTGAGGCATTATCTCATAAGGGAAATACTGCACAATCAAATTAATGACTTCCCAGGCTTCAGGATGCATTTTTACACTCTATAAATGTGGAAATTTACATTGGAAACGTTTGGTTTAGCTGTTAATGAAGTTTCGTTTTTTTAGTGCTGAAAATTCATTGTCTGCTGGCGCTGGACACCTTTTCTAAGTGTTGCAATATCTCATGAAGGAAATACTGGACAATCAAATTAATGACTTTCCAGGCTTCAGGATGCCTTTCTACACTATATAAAGGTGGACATTTACATTGGAAACGTTTGGTTTAGCTGTTATAAAAGTTTGGGTTTTTAGTGCTGTAAATGCATTTTCAGCTCGCGCTGTACACATTTGCTATGAGAGGCATTATCTCATAAGGGAAATATTGGACAATCAAATTAATGACTGCCCAGGCTTCAGGATGTCTTTTTACACTATATAAAGGTGGAAATTTACATTGGAAACGTTTAGTTTAGCTGTTATAAAAGTTTGTTTTTTTAGTGCTGTAAATGCATTTTCAGCTCGCGCTGTACACATTTGCTATGAGAGGCATTATCTCATAAGGGAAATATTGGACAATCAAATTAATGACTGCCCAGGCTTCAGGATGTCTTTTTACACTATATAAAGGTGGAAATTTACATTGGAAACGTTTAGTTTAGCTGTTATAAAAGTTTGTTTTTTTAGTGCTGAAAATGCATTTTCAGCTCGCACTGTACACATTTGCTACGTGAGGCATTATCTCAGAAGGGAAATACTGGACAATCAAATTAATGACTTCCCAGGCTTCAGGATGCCTTTTTACACTCTATAAATGTGGAAATTTACATTGGAAACGTTTGGTTTAGCTGTTAATGAAGTTTCGTTTTTTTAGTGCTGAAAATTCATTGTCTGCTGGCGCTGTACACTTTTTCTAAGTGTTGCAATATCTCATGAAGGAAATACTGGACAATCAAATTAATGACTTTCCAGGCTTCAGGATGCCTTTCTACACTATATAAAGGTGGAAATTTACATTGGAAACGTTTGGTTTAGCTGTTATAAAAGTTTGGTTTTTTAGTTCTGTAAATGCATTTTCAGCTCGCGCTGTACACATTTGCTATGAGAGGCATTATCTCATAAGGGAAATATTGGACAATCAAATTAATGACTGCCCAGGCTTCAGAATGTCTTTTTACACTATATAAAGGTGGAAATTTACATTGGAAACGTTTAGTTTAGCTGTTAATGAAGTTTCGTTTTTTTAGTGCTGAAAATTCATTGTCTGCTGGCGCTGTACACTTTTTCTAAGTGTTGCAATATCTCATGAAGGAAATACTGGACAATCAAATTAATGACTTTCCAGGCTTCAGGATGCCTTTCTACACTATATAAAGGTAGAAATTTACATTGGAAACGTTTGGTTTAGCTGTTATAAAAGTTTGGTTTTTTAGTGCTGTAAATGCATTTTCAGCTCGCGCTGTACACATTTGCTATGAGAGGCATTATCTCATAAGGGAAATATTGGACAATCAAATTAATGACTGCGCAGGCTTCAGGATGTCTTTTTACACTATATAAAGGTGGAAATTTACATTGGAAACGTTTGGTTTAGCTGTTATAAAAGTTTGGTTTTTTAGTGCTGTAAATGCATTTTCAGCTCGCGCTGTACACATTTGCTATGAGAGGCATTATCTCATAAGGGAAATATTGGACAATCAAATTAATGGCTGCCCGGGCTTCAGGATGTCTTTTTACACTATATAAAGGTGGAAATTTACATTGGAAACGTTTAGTTTAGCTGTTAATGAAGTTTCGTTTTTTTAGTGCTGAAAATTCATTGTCTGCTGGCGCTGTACACTTTTTCTAAATGTTGCAATATCTCATGAAGGAAATACTGGACAATCAAATTAATGACTTTCCAGGCTTCAGGATGCCTTTCTACACTATATAAAGGTGGAAATTTACATTGGAAACGTTTGGTTTAGCTGTTATAAAAGTTTGGTTTTTTTAGTGCTGTAAATGCATTTTCAGCTCGCGCTGTACACATTTGCTATGAGAGGCATTATCTCATCAGGGAAATATTGGACAATCAAATTAATGACTGCCCAGGCTTCAGGATGTCTTTTTACACTATATAAAGGTGGAAACTTACATTGGAAACGTTTGGTTTAGGTGTTATATAAGTTTGGTTTTTTAGTGCTGAAAATGCATTTTCAGCTCGCACTGTACACATTTGCTATGTGAGGCATTATCTCATAAGGGAAATACTGGACAATCAAATTAATGACTTCCCAGGCTTCAGGATGCCTTTTTACACTCTATAAATGTGGAAATTTACATTGGAAACGTTTGGTTTAGCTGTTAATGAAGTTTCGTTTTTTTAGTGCTGAAAATTCATTGTCTGCTGGCGCTGTACACTTTTTCTAAGTGTTGCAATATCTCATGAAGGAAATACTGGACAATCAAATTAATGACTTTCCAGGCTTCAGGATGCCTTTCTACACTATATAATGGTGGAAATTTAAATTGGAAACGTTTGGTTTAGCTGTTATAAAAGTTTGGTTTTTTAGAGCTGTAAATGCATTTTCAGCTCGCGCTGTACACATTTGCTATGAGAGGCATTATCTCATAAGGGAAATATTGGACAATCAAATTAATGACTGCCCAGGCTTCAGGATGTCTTTTTACACTATATAAAGGTGGAAATTTACATTGGAAACGTTTGGTTTAGCTGTTATAAAAGTTTGTTTTTTTAGTGCTGTAAATGCATTTTCAGCTCGCACTGTACACATTTGCTATGAGAGGCATTATCTCATAAGGGAAATATTGGACAATCAAATTAATGACTGCCCAGGCTTCAGGATGTCTTTTTACACTATATAAAGGTGGAAATTTACATTGGAAACGTTTACTTTAGCTGTTAATGAAGTTTCGTTTATTTAGTGCTGAAAATTCATTGTCTGCTGGCGCTGTACACTTTTTCTAAGTGTTGCGATATCTCATGAAGGAAATACTGGACAATCAAATTAATGACTTTCCAGGCTTCAGGATGCCTTTCTACACTATATAAAGGTGGAAATTTACATTGGAAACGTTTGGTTTAGCTGTTATAAAAGTTTGTTTTTTTAGTGCTGTAAATGCATTTTCAGCTCGCACTGTACACATTTGCTATGTGAGGCATTATCTCATAAGGGAAATACTGGACAATCAAATTAATGACTTCCCAGGCTTCAGGATGCCTTTTTACACTCTATAAATGTGGAAATTTACATTGGAAACGTTTGGTTTAGCTGTTAATGAAGTTTCGTTTTTTTAGTGCTGAAAATTCATTGTCTGCTGGCGCTGTACACTTTTTCTAAGTGTTGCAATATCTCATGAAGGAAATACTGGACAATCAAATTAATGACTTTCCAGGCTTCAGGATGCCTTTCTACACTATATAAAGGTGGAAATTTACATTGGAAACGTTTGGTTTAGCTGTTATAAAAGTTTGGTTTTTTAGTGCTGTAAATGCATTTTCAGCTCGCGCTGTACACATTTGCTATGAGAGGCATTATCTCATAAGGGAAATATTGGACAATCAAATTAATGACTGCCCAGGCTTCAGGATGTCCTTTTACACTATATAAAGGTGGAAATTTACATTTGAAACGTTTGGTTTAGCTGTTATAAAAGTTTGGTTTTTTAGTGCTGAAAATGGATTTTCAGCTCGCGCTGTACACATTTGCTATGAGAGGCATTATCTCATAAGGGAAATATTGGACAATCAAATTAATGACTGCCCAGGCTTCAGGATGTCTTTTTACACTATATAAAGGTGGAAATTTACATTGGAAACGTTTGGTTTAGCTGTTATAAAAGTTTGGTTTTTTAGTGCTGTAAATGCATTTTCAGCTCGCGCTGTACACATTTGCTATGAGAGGCATTATCTCATAAGGGAAATATTGGACAATCAAATTAATGACTGCCCAGGCTTCAGGATGTCTTTTTACACTATATAAAGGTGGAAATTTACATTGGAAACGTTTGGTTTAGGTGTTATATAAGTTTGGTTTTTTAGTGCTGAAAATGCATTTTCAGCTCGCACTGTACACATTTGCTATGTGAGGCATTATCTCATAAGGGAAATACTGGACAATCAAATTAATGACTTCCCAGGCTTCAGGATGCCTTTTTACACTCTATAAATGTGGAAATTTACATTGGAAACGTTTGGTTTAGCTGTTAATGAAGTTTCGTTTTTTTAGTGCTGAAAATTCATTGTCTGCTGGCGCTGTACACTTTTTCTAAGTTTTGCAATATCTCATGTAGGAAATACTGGACAATCAAATTAATGACTTTCCAGGCTTCAGGATGCCTTTCTACACTATATAAAGGTGGAAATTTACATTGGAAACGTTTGGTTTAGCTGTTATAAAAGTTTGTTTTTTTAGTGCTGTAAATGCATTTTCAGCTCGCGCTGTACACATTTGCTATGTGAGGCATTATCTCATAAGGGAAATACTGGACAATCAAATTAATGACTGCCCAGGCTTCAGGATGTCTTTTTACACTATATAAAGGTGGAAATTTACATTGGAAACGTTTGGTTTAGCTGTTATAAAAGTTTGGTTTTTTTAGTGCTGAAAATTCATTGTCTGCTGGCGCTGTACACTTTTTCTAAGTGTTGCAATATCTCATGAAGGAAATACTGGACAATCAAATTAATGACTTTCCAGGCTCCAGGATGCCTTTCTACACTATATAAAGGTGGAAATTTACATTGGAAACGTTTGGTTTAGCTGTTATAAAAGTTTGGTGTTTTAGTGCTGTAAATGCATTTTCAGCTCGCGCTGTACACATTTGCTATGAGAGGCATTATCTCATAAGGGAAATATTGGACAATCAAATTAATGACTGCCCAGGCTTCAGGATGTCTTTTTACACTATATAAAGGTGGAAATTTACATTGGAAACGTTTAGTTTAGCTGTTAATGAAGTTTCGTTTTTTTAGTGCTGAAAATTCATTGTCTACTGGCGCTGTACACTTTTTCTAAGTGTTGCAATATCTCATGAAGGAAATACTGGACAATCAAATTAATGACTTTCCAGGCTTCAGGATGCCTTTCTACACTATATAAAGGTGGAAATTTACATTGGAAACGTTTGGTTTAGCTGTTATAAAAGTTTGGTTTTTTAGTGCTGTAAATGCATTTTCAGCTCGCGCTGTACACATTTGCTATGAGAGGCATTATCTCATAAGGGAAATATTGGACAATCAAATTAATGACTGCCCAGGCTTCAGGATGTCTTTTTACACTATATAAAGGTGGAAATTTACATTGGAAACGTTTGGTTTAGCTGTTATAAAAGTTTGGTTTTTTAGTGCTGAAAATGCATTTTCAGCTCGCACTGTACACATTTGCTATGTGAGGCATTATCTCATAAGGGAAATACTGGACAATCAAATTAATGACTTCCCAGGCTTCAGGATGCATTTTTACACTCTATAAATGTGGAAATTTACATTGGAAACGTTTGGTTTAGCTGTTATAAAAGTTTGTTTTTTTAGTGCTGTAAATGCATTTTCAGCTCGCGCTGTACACATTTGCTATGTGAGGCATTATCTCATAAGGGAAATACTGGACAATCAAATTAATGACTGCCCAGGCTTCAGGATGTCTTTTTACACTATATAAAGGTGGAAATTTACATTGGAAACGTTTGATTTAGCTGTTATAAAAGTTTGGTTTTTTAGTGCTGAAAATGCATTTTCAGCTCGCACTGTACACATTTGCTATGTGAGGCATTATCTCATAAGGGAAATACTGGACAATCAAATTAATGACTTCCCAGGCTTCAGGATGCCTTTTTACACTCTATAAATGTGGAAATTTACATTGGAAACGTTTGGTTTAGCTGTTAATGAAGTTTCGTTTTTTTAGTGCTGAAAATTCATTGTCTGCTGGCGCTGTACACTTTTTCTAAGTGTTGCAATATCTCATGAAGGAAATACTGGACAATCAAATTAATGACTTTCCAGGCTTCAGGATGCCTTTCTACACTATATAAAGGTGGAAATTTACATTGGAAACGTTTGGTTTAGCTGTTATAAAAGTTTGGTTTTTTAGTGCTGTAAATGCATTTTCAGCTCGCGCTGTACACATTTGCTATGAGAGGCATTATCTCATAAGGGAAATATTGGACAATCAAATTAATGACTGCCCAGGCTTCAGGATGTCTTTTTACACTATATAAAGGTGGAAATTTACATTGGAAACGTTTAGTTTAGCTGTTAATGAAGTTTCGTTTTTTTAGTGCTGGAAATTCATTGTCTGCTGGCGCTGTACACTTTTTCTAAGTGTTGCAATATCTCATGAAGGAAATACTGGACAATCAAATTAAAGACTTTCCAGGCTTCAGGATGCCTTTTTACACTATATAAAGGTGGAAATTTACATTGGAAACGTTTGGTTTAGCTGTTATAAAAGTTTGGTTTTTTAGTGCTGTAAATGCATTTTCAGCTCGCGCTGTACACATTTGCTATGAGAGGCATTATCTCATAAGGGAAATATTGGACAATCAAATTAATGACTGCCCAGGCTTCAGGATGTCTTTTTACACTATATAAAGGTGGAAATTTACATTGGAAACATTTAGTTTAGCTGTTAATGAAGTTTCGTTTTTTTAGTGCTGAAAATTCATTGTCTGCTGGCGCTGTACACTTTTTCTAAGTGTTGCAATATCTCATGAAGGAAATACTGGACAATCAAATTAATGACTTTCCAGGCTTCAGGATGCCTTTCTACACTATATAAAGGTGGAAATTTACATTGGAAACGTTTGGTTTAGCTGTTATAAAAGTTTGTTTTTTTAGTGCTGTAAATGCATTTTCAGCTCGCGCTGTACACATTTGCTATGAGAGGCATTATCTCATAAGGGAAATATTGGACAATCAAATTAATGACTGCCCAGGCTTCAGGATGTCTTTTTACACTATATAAAGGTGGAAATTTACATTGGAAACGTTTGGTTTAGCTGTTATAAAAGTTTGGTTTTTTAGTGCTGTAAATGCATTTTCAGCTCGCGCTGTACACATTTGCTATGAGAGGCATTATCTCATAAGGGAAATATTGGACAATCAAATTAATGACTGCCCAGGCTTCAGGATGTCTTTTTACACTATATAAAGGTGGAAATTTACATTGGAAACGTTTGGTTTAGCTGTTATAAAAGTTTGGTTTTTTAGTGCTGTGAAAATGCATTTTCAGCTCGCACTGTACACATTTGCTATGTGAGGCATTATCTCATAAGGGAAATACTGGACAATCAAATTAATGACTTCCCAGGCTTCAGGATGCATTTTTACACTCTATAAATGTGGAAATTTACATTGGAAACGTTTGGTTTAGCTGTTATAAAAGTTTGTTTTTTTAGTGCTGTAAATGCATTTTCAGCTCGCGCTGTACACATTTGCTATGTGAGGCATTATCTCATAAGGGAAATACTGGACAATCAAATTAATGACTGCCCAGGCTTCAGGATGTCTTTTTACACTATATAAAGGTGGAAATTTACATTGGAAACGTTTGGTTTAGCTGTTATAAAAGTTTGGTTTTTTAGTGCTGAAAATGCATTTTCAGCTCGCACTGTACACATTTGCTATGTGAGGCATTATCTCATAAGGGAAATACTGGACAATCAAATTAATGACTTCCCAGGCTTCAGGATGCCTTTTTACACTCTATAAATGTGGAAATTTACATTGGAAACGTTTGGTTTAGCTGTTAATGAAGTTTCGTTTTTTTAGTGCTGAAAATTCATTGTCTGCTGGCGCTGTACACTTTTTCTAAGTGTTGCAATATCTCATGAAGGAAATACTGGACAATCAAATTAATGACTTTCCAGGCTTCAGGATGCCTTTCTACACTATATAAAGGTGGAAATTTACATTGGAAACGTTTGGTTTAGCTGTTATAAAAGTTTGGTTTTTTAGTGCTGTAAATGCATTTTCAGCTCGCGCTGTACACATTTGCTATGAGAGGCATTATCTCATAAGGGAAATATTGGACAATCAAATTAATGACTGCCCAGGCTTCAGGATGTCTTTTTACACTATATAAAGGTGGAAATTTACATTGGAAACGTTTAGTTTAGCTGTTAATGAAGTTTCGTTTTTTTAGTGCTGGAAATTCATTGTCTGCTGGCGCTGTACACTTTTTCTAAGTGTTGCAATATCTCATGAAGGAAATACTGGACAATCAAATTAAAGACTTTCCAGGCTTCAGGATGCCTTTTTACACTATATAAAGGTGGAAATTTACATTGGAAACGTTTGGTTTAGCTGTTATAAAAGTTTGGTTTTTTAGTGCTGTAAATGCATTTTCAGCTCGCGCTGTACACATTTGCTATGAGAGGCATTATCTCATAAGGGAAATATTGGACAATCAAATTAATGACTGCCCAGGCTTCAGGATGTCTTTTTACACTATATAAAGGTGGAAATTTACATTGGAAACGTTTGATTTAGCTGTTATAAAAGTTTGGTTTTTTAGTGCTGAAAATGCATTTTCAGCTCGCACTGTACACATTTGCTATGTGAGGCATTATCTCATAAGGGAAATACTGGACAATCAAATTAATGACTTCCCAGGCTTCAGGATGCCTTTTTACACTCTATAAATGTGGAAATTTACATTGGAAACGTTTGGTTTAGCTGTTAATGAAGTTTCGTTTTTTTAGTGCTGAAAATTCATTGTCTGCTGGCGCTGTACACTTTTTCTAAGTGTTGCAATATCTCATGAAGGAAATACTGGACAATCAAATTAATGACTTTCCAGGCTTCAGGATGCCTTTCTACACTATATAAAGGTGGAAATTTACATTGGAAACGTTTGGTTTAGCTGTTATAAAAGTTTGGTTTTTTAGTGCTGTAAATGCATTTTCAGCTCGCGCTGTACACATTTGCTATGAGAGGCATTATCTCATAAGGGAAATATTGGACAATCAAATTAATGACTGCCCAGGCTTCAGGATGTCTTTTTACACTATATAAAGGTGGAAATTTACATTGGAAACTTTTAGTTTAGCTGTTAATGAAGTTTCGTTTTTTTAGTGCTGGAAATTCATTGTCTGCTGGCGCTGTACACTTTTTCTAAGTGTTGCAATATCTCATGAAGGAAATACTGGACAATCAAATTAAAGACTTTCCAGGCTTCAGGATGCCTTTTTACACTATATAAAGGTGGAAATTTACATTGGAAACGTTTGGTTTAGCTGTTATAAAAGTTTGGTTTTTTAGTGCTGTAAATGCATTTTCAGCTCGCGCTGTACACATTTGCTATGAGAGGCATTATCTCATAAGGGAAATATTGGACAATCAAATTAATGACTGCCCAGGCTTCAGGATGTCTTTTTACACTATATAAAGGTGGAAATTTACATTGGAAACATTTAGTTTAGCTGTTAATGAAGTTTCGTTTTTTTAGTGCTGAAAATTCATTGTCTGCTGGCGCTGTACACTTTTTCTAAGTGTTGCAATATCTCATGAAGGAAATACTGGACAATCAAATTAATGACTTTCCAGGCTTCAGGATGCCTTTCTACACTATATAAAGGTGGAAATTTACATTGGAAACGTTTGGTTTAGCTGTTATAAAAGTTTGTTTTTTTAGTGCTGTAAATGCATTTTCAGCTCGCGCTGTACACATTTGCTATGAGAGGCATTATCTCATAAGGGAAATATTGGACAATCAAATTAATGACTGCCCAGGCTTCAGGATGTCTTTTTACACTATATAAAGGTGGAAATTTACATTGGAAACGTTTGGTTTAGCTGTTATAAAAGTTTGGTTTTTTAGTGCTGTAAATGCATTTTCAGCTCGCGCTGTACACATTTGCTATGAGAGGCATTATCTCATAAGGGAAATATTGGACAATCAAATTAATGACTGCCCAGGCTTCAGGATGTCTTTTTACACTATATAAAGGTGGAAATTTACATTGGAAACGTTTGGTTTAGCTGTTATAAAAGTTTGGTTTTTCAGTGCTGAAAATGCATTTTCAGCTCGCACTGTACACATTTGCTATGTGAGGCATTATCTCATAAGGGAAATACTGGACAATCAAATTAATGACTTCCCAGGCTTCAGGATGCATTTTTACACTCTATAAATGTGGAAATTTACATTGGAAACGTTTGGTTTAGCTGTTATAAAAGTTTGTTTTTTTAGTGCTGTAAATGCATTTTCAGCTCGCGCTGTACACATTTGCTATGTGAGGCATTATCTCATAAGGGAAATACTGGACAATCAAATTAATGACTGCCCAGGCTTCAGGATGTCTTTTTACACTATATAAAGGTGGAAATTTACATTGGAAACGTTTGGTTTAGCTGTTATAAAAGTTTGGTTTTTTAGTGCTGAAAATGCATTTTCAGCTCGCACTGTACACATTTGCTATGTGAGGCATTATCTCATAAGGGAAATACTGGACAATCAAATTAATGACTTCCCAGGCTTCAGGATGCCTTTTTACACTCTATAAATGTGGAAATTTACATTGGAAACGTTTGGTTTAGCTGTTAATGAAGTTTCGTTTTTTTAGTGCTGAAAATTCATTGTCTGCTGGCGCTGTACACTTTTTCTAAGTGTTGCAATATCTCATGAAGGAAATACTGGACAATCAAATTAATGACTTTCCAGGCTTCAGGATGCCTTTCTACACTATATAAAGGTGGAAATTTACATTGGAAACGTTTGGTTTAGCTGTTATAAAAGTTTGTTTTTTTAGTGCTGTAAATGCATTTTCAGCTCGCGCTGTACACATTTGCTATGAGAGGCATTATCTCATAAGGGAAATATTGGACAATCAAATTAATGACTGCCCAGGCTTCAGGATGTCTTTTTACACTATATAAAGGTGGAAATTTACATTGGAAACGTTTAGTTTAGCTGTTAATGAAGTTTCGTTTTTTTAGTGCTGGAAATTCATTGTCTGCTGGCGCTGTACACTTTTTCTAAGTGTTGCAATATCTCATGAAGGAAATACTGGACAATCAAATTAAAGACTTTCCAGGCTTCAGGATGCCTTTTTACACTATATAAAGGTGGAAATTTACATTGGAAACGTTTGGTTTAGCTGTTATAAAAGTTTGGTTTTTTAGTGCTGTAAATGCATTTTCAGCTCGCGCTGTACACATTTGCTATGAGAGGCATTATCTCATAAGGGAAATATTGGACAATCAAATTAATGACTGCCCAGGCTTCAGGATGTCTTTTTACACTATATAAAGGTGGAAATTTACATTGGAAACGTTTGATTTAGCTGTTATAAAAGTTTGGTTTTTTAGTGCTGAAAATGCATTTTCAGCTCGCACTGTACACATTTGCTATGTGAGGCATTATCTCATAAGGGAAATACTGGACAATCAAATTAATGACTTCCCAGGCTTCAGGATGCCTTTTTACACTCTATAAATGTGGAAATTTACATTGGAAACGTTTGGTTTAGCTGTTAATGAAGTTTCGTTTTTTTAGTGCTGAAAATTCATTGTCTGCTGGCGCTGTACACTTTTTCTAAGTGTTGCAATATCTCATGAAGGAAATACTGGACAATCAAATTAATGACTTTCCAGGCTTCAGGATGCCTTTCTACACTATATAAAGGTGGAAATTTACATTGGAAACGTTTGGTTTAGCTGTTATAAAAGTTTGGTTTTTTAGTGCTGTAAATGCATTTTCAGCTCGCGCTGTACACATTTGCTATGAGAGGCATTATCTCATAAGGGAAATATTGGACAATCAAATTAATGACTGCCCAGGCTTCAGGATGTCTTTTTACACTATATAAAGGTGGAAATTTACATTGGAAACGTTTAGTTTAGCTGTTAATGAAGTTTCGTTTTTTTAGTGCTGGAAATTCATTGTCTGCTGGCGCTGTACACTTTTTCTAAGTGTTGCAATATCTCATGAAGGAAATACTGGACAATCAAATTAAAGACTTTCCAGGCTTCAGGATGCCTTTTTACACTATATAAAGGTGGAAATTTACATTGGAAACGTTTGGTTTAGCTGTTATAAAAGTTTGGTTTTTTAGTGCTGTAAATGCATTTTCAGCTCGCGCTGTACACATTTGCTATGAGAGGCATTATCTCATAAGGGAAATATTGGACAATCAAATTAATGACTGCCCAGGCTTCAGGATGTCTTTTTACACTATATAAAGGTGGAAATTTACATTGGAAACGTTTGATTTAGCTGTTATAAAAGTTTGGTTTTTTAGTGCTGAAAATGCATTTTCAGCTCGCACTGTACACATTTGCTATGTGAGGCATTATCTCATAAGGGAAATATTGGACAATCAAATTAATGACTGCCCAGGCTTCAGGATGTCTTTTTACACTATATAAAGGTGGAAATTTACATTGGAAACGTTTAGTTTAGCTGTTAATGAAGTTTCGTTTTTTTAGTGCTGGAAATTCATTGTCTGCTGGCGCTGTACACTTTTTCTAAGTGTTGCAATATCTCATGAAGGAAATACTGGACAATCAAATTAAAGACTTTCCAGGCTTCAGGATGCCTTTTTACACTATATAAAGGTGGAAATTTACATTGGAAACGTTTGGTTTAGCTGTTATAAAAGTTTGGTTTTTTAGTGCTGTAAATGCATTTTCAGCTCGCGCTGTACACATTTGCTATGAGAGGCATTATCTCATAAGGGAAATATTGGACAATCAAATTAATGACTGCCCAGGCTTCAGGATGTCTTTTTACACTATATAAAGGTGGAAATTTACATTGGAAACGTTTGATTTAGCTGTTATAAAAGTTTGGTTTTTTAGTGCTGAAAATGCATTTTCAGCTCGCACTGTACACATTTGCTATGTGAGGCATTATCTCATAAGGGAAATACTGGACAATCAAATTAATGACTTCCCAGGCTTCAGGATGCCTTTTTACACTCTATAAATGTGGAAATTTACATTGGAAACGTTTGGTTTAGCTGTTAATGAAGTTTCGTTGTTTTAGTGCTGAAAATTCATTGTCTGCTGGCGCTGTACACTTTTTCTAAGTGTTGCAATATCTCATGAAGGAAATACTGGACAATCAAATTAATGACTTTCCAGGCTTCAGGATGCCTTTCTACACTATATAAAGGTGGAAATTTACATTGGAAACGTTTGGTTTAGCTGTTATAAAAGTTTGGTTTTTTAGTGCTGTAAATGCATTTTCAGCTCGCGCTGTACACATTTGCTATGAGAGGCATTATCTCATAAGGGAAATATTGGACAATCAAATTAATGACTGCCCAGGCTTCAGGATGTCTTTTTACACTATATAAAGGTGGAAATTTACATTGGAAACTTTTAGTTTAGCTGTTAATGAAGTTTCGTTTTTTTAGTGCTGGAAATTCATTGTCTGCTGGCGCTGTACACTTTTTCTAAGTGTTGCAATATCTCATGAAGGAAATACTGGACAATCAAATTAAAGACTTTCCAGGCTTCAGGATGCCTTTTTACACTATATAAAGGTGGAAATTTACATTGGAAACGTTTGGTTTAGCTGTTATAAAAGTTTGGTTTTTTAGTGCTGTAAATGCATTTTCAGCTCGCGCTGTACACATTTGCTATGAGAGGCATTATCTCATAAGGGAAATATTGGACAATCAAATTAATGACTGCCCAGGCTTCAGGATGTCTTTTTACACTATATAAAGGTGGAAATTTACATTGGAAACATTTAGTTTAGCTGTTAATGAAGTTTCGTTTTTTTAGTGCTGAAAATTCATTGTCTGCTGGCGCTGTACACTTTTTCTAAGTGTTGCAATATCTCATGAAGGAAATACTGGACAATCAAATTAATGACTTTCCAGGCTTCAGGATGCCTTTCTACACTATATAAAGGTGGAAATTTACATTGGAAACGTTTGGTTTAGCTGTTATAAAAGTTTGGTTTTTTAGTGCTGTAAATGCATTTTCAGCTCGCGCTGTACACATTTGCTATGAGAGGCATTATCTCATAAGGGAAATATTGGACAATCAAATTAATGACTGCCCAGGATTCAGGATGTCTTTTTACACTATATAAAGGTGGAAATTTACATTGGAAACGTTTGGTTTAGCTGTTATAAAAGTTTGTTTTTTTAGTGCTGTAAATGCATTTTCAGCTCGCGCTGTACACATTTGCTATGAGAGGCATTATCTCATAAGGGAAATATTGGACAATCAAATTAATGACTGCCCAGGCTTCAGGATGTCTTTTTACACTATATAAAGGTGGAAATTTACATTGGAAACGTTTGGTTTAGCTGTTATAAAAGTTTGGTTTTTTAGTGCTGTAAATGCATTTTCAGCTCGCGCTGTACACATTTGCTATGAGAGGCATTATCTCATAAGGGAAATATTGGACAATCAAATTAATGGCTGCCCGGGCTTCAGGATGTCTTTTTACACTATATAAAGGTGGAAATTTACATTGGAAACGTTTAGTTTAGCTGTTAATGAAGTTTCGTTTTTTTAGTGCTGAAAATTCATTGTCTGCTGGCGCTGTACACTTTTTCTAAATGTTGCAATATCTCATGAAGGAAATACTGGACAATCAAATTAAGGACTTTCCAGGCTTCAGGATGCCTTTCTACACTATATAAAGGTGGAAATTTACATTGGAAACGTTTGGTTTAGCTGTTATAAAAGTTTGGTTTTTTAGTGCTGTAAATGCATTTTCAGCTCGCGCTGTACACATTTGCTATGAGAGGCATTATCTCATAAGGGAAATATTGGACAATCAAATTAATGACTGCCCAGGCTTCAGGATGTCTTTTTACACTATATAAAGGAGGAAATTTACATTGGAAACGTTTGGTTTAGGTGTTATAAAAGTTTGGTTTTTTAGTGCTGAAAATGCATTTTCAGCTCGCGCTGTACACATTTGCAATGAGAGGTATTATCTCATAAGGGAAATACTGGACAATCAAATTAATTACTTCCCAGGCTTCAGGATGCCTTTTTACACTCTATAAATGTGGAAATTTACATTGGAAACGTTTGGTTTAGCTGTTAATGAAGTTTCGTTTTTTTTAGTGCTGAAAATTCATTGTCTGCTGGCGCTGTACACTTTTTCTAAGTGTTGCAATATCTCATGAAGGAAATACTGGACAATCAAATTAATGACTTTCCAGGCTTCAGGATGCCTTTCTACACTATATAAAGGTGGAAATTTACATTGGAAACGTTTGGTTTAGCTGTTATAAAAGTTTGGTTTTTTAGTGCTGTAAATGCATTTTCAGCTCGCGCTGTACACATTTGCTATGAGAGGCATTATCTCATAAGGGAAATATTGGACAATCAAATTAATGACTGCCCAGGCTTCAGGATGTCTTTTTACACTATATAAAGGTGGAAATTTACATTGGAAACGTTTGGTTTAGCTGTTATAAAAGTTTGTTTTTTTAGTGCTGTAAATGCATTTTCAGCTCGCACTGTACACATTTGCTATGAGAGGCATTATCTCATAAGGGAAATATTGGACAATCAAATTAATGACTGCCCAGGCTTCAGGATGTCTTTTTACACTATATAAAGGTGGAAATTTACATTGGAAACGTTTACTTTAGCTGTTAATGAAGTTTCGTTTATTTAGTGCTGAAAATTCATTGTCTGCTGGCGCTGTACACTTTTTCTAAGTGTTGCAATATCTCATGAAGGAAATACTGGACAATCAAATTAATGACTTTCCAGGCTTCAGGATGCCTTTCTACACTATATAAAGGTGGAAATTTACATTGGAAACGTTTGGTTTAGCTGTTATAAAAGTTTGTTTTTTTAGTGCTGTAAATGCATTTTCAGCTCGCACTGTACACATTTGCTATGTGAGGCATTATCTCATAAGGGAAATACTGGACAATCAAATTAATGACTTCCCAGGCTTCAGGATGCCTTTTTACACTCTATAAATGTGGAAATTTACATTGGAAACGTTTGGTTTAGCTGTTAATGAAGTTTCGTTTTTTTTAGTGCTGAAAATTCATTGTCTGCTGGCGCTGTACACTTTTTCTAAGTGTTGCAATATCTCATGAAGGAAATACTGGACAATCAAATTAATGACTTTCCAGGCTTCAGGATGCCTTTCTACACTATATAAAGGTGGAAATTTACATTGGAAACGTTTGGTTTAGCTGTTATAAAAGTTTGGTTTTTTAGTGCTGTAAATGCATTTTCAGCTCGCGCTGTACACATTTGCTATGAGAGGCATTATCTCATAAGGGAAATATTGGACAATCAAATTAATGACTGCCCAGGATTCAGGATGTCTTTTTACACTATATAAAGGTGGAAATTTACATTGGAAACGTTTGGTTTAGCTGTTATAAAAGTTTGTTTTTTTAGTGCTGTAAATGCATTTTCAGCTCGCGCTGTACACATTTGCTATGAGAGGCATTATCTCATAAGGGAAATATTGGACAATCAAATTAATGACTGCCCAGGCTTCAGGATGTCTTTTTACACTATATAAAGGTGGAAATTTACATTGGAAACGTTTGGTTTAGGTGTTATATAAGTTTGTTTTTTTAGTGCTGAAAATGCATTTTCAGCTCGCACTGTACACATTTGCTATGTGAGGCATTATCTCATAAGGGAAATACTGGACAATCAAATTAATGACTTCCCAGGCTTCAGGATGCCTTTTTACACTATATAAAGGTGGAAATTTACATTGGAAACGTTTGGTTTAGCTGTTATAAAAGTTTGGTTTTTTTAGTGCTGAAAATTCATTGTCTGCTGGCGCTGTACACTTTTTCTAAGTGTTGCAATATCTCATGAAGGAAATACTGGACAATCAAATTAATGACTTTCCAGGCTTCAGGATGCCTTTTTACACTATATAAAGGTGGAAATTTACATTGGAAACGTTTGGTTTAGCTGTTATAAAAGTTTGGTTTTTTAGTGCTGTAAATGCATTTTCAGCTCGCGCTGTACACATTTGCTATGAGAGGCATTATCTCATAAGGGAAATATTGGACAATCATATTAATGACTGCCCAGGCTTCAGGATGTCTTTTTACACTATATAAAGGTGGAAATTTACATTGGAAACGTTTAGTTTAGCTGTTAATGAAGTATCGTTTTTTTAGTGCTGAAAATTCATTGTCTACTGGCGCTGTACACTTTTTCTAAGTGTTGCAATATCTCATGAAGGAAATACTGGACAATCAAATTAATGACTTTCCAGGCTTCAGGATGCCTTTCTACACTATATAAAGGTGGAAATTTACATTGGAAACGTTTGGTTTAGCTGTTATAAAAGTTTGGTTTTTTAGTGCTGTAAATGCATTTTCAGCTCGCGCTGTACACATTTGCTATGAGAGGCATTATCTCATAAGGGAAATATTGGACAATCAAATTAATGACTGCCCAGGCTTCAGGATGTCTTTTTACACTATATAAAGGTGGAAATTTACATTGGAAACGTTTGGTTTAGCTGTTATAAAAGTTTGGTTTTTTAGTGCTGAAAATGCATTTTCAGCTCGCACTGTACACATTTGCTATGTGAGGCATTATCTCATAAGGGAAATACTGGACAATCAAATTAATGACTTCCCAGGCTTCAGGATGCATTTTTACACTCTATAAATGTGGAAATTTACATTGGAAACGTTTGGTTTAGCTGTTATAAAAGTTTGTTTTTTTAGTGCTGTAAATGCATTTTCAGCTCGCGCTGTACACATTTGCTATGTGAGGCATTATCTCATAAGGGAAATACTGGACAATCAAATTAATGACTGCCCAGGCTTCAGGATGTCTTTTTACACTATATAAAGGTGGAAATTTACATTGGAAACGTTTGGTTTAGCTGTTACAAAAGTTTGGTTTTTTAGTGCTGAAAATGCATTTTCAGCTCGCACTGTACACATTTGCTATGTGAGGCATTATCTCATAAGGGAAATACTGGACAATCAAATTAATGACTTCCCAGGCTTCAGGATGCCTTTTTACACTCTATAAATGTGGAAATTTACATTGGAAACGTTTGGTTTAGCTGTTAATGAAGTTTCGTTTTTTTAGTGCTGAAAATTCATTGTCTGCTGGCGCTGTACACTTTTTCTAAGTGTTGCAATATCTCATGAAGGAAATACTGGACAATCAAATTAATGACTTTCCAGGCTTCAGGATGCCTTTCTACACTATATAAAGGTGGAAATTTACATTGGAAACGTTTGGTTTAGCTGTTATAAAAGTTTGTTTTTTTAGTGCTGTAAATGCATTTTCAGCTCGCGCTGTACACATTTGCTATGAGAGGCATTATCTCATAAGGGAAATATTGGACAATCAAATTAATGACTGCCCAGGCTTCAGGATGTCTTTTTACACTATATAAAGGTGGAAATTTACATTGGAAACGTTTAGTTTAGCTGTTAATGAAGTTTCGTTTTTTTAGTGCTGGAAATTCATTGTCTGCTGGCGCTGTACACTTTTTCTAAGTGTTGCAATATCTCATGAAGGAAATACTGGACAATCAAATTAATGACTTTCCAGGCTTCAGGATGCCTTTCTACACTATATAAAGGTGGAAATTTACATTGGAAACGTTTGGTTTAGCTGTTATAAAAGTTTGGTTTTTTAGTGCTGTAAATGCATTTTCAGCTCGCGCTGTACACATTTGCTATGAGAGGCATTATCTCATAAGGGAAATATTGGACAATCAAATTAATGACTGCCCAGGCTTCAGGATGTCTTTTTACACTATATAAAGGTGGAAATTTACATTGGAAACGTTTAGTTTAGCTGTTAATGAAGTTTCGGTTTTTTAGTGCTGAAAATTCATTGTCTGCTGGCGCTGTACACTTTTTCTAAGTGTTGCAATATCTCATGAAGGAAATACTGGACAATCAAATTAATCACTTTCCAGGCTTCAGGATGCCTTTCTACACTATATAAAGGTGGAAATTTACATTGGAAACGTTTGGTTTAGCTGTTATAAAAGTTTGGTTTTTTAGTGCTGTAAATGCATTTTCAGCTCGCGCTGTACACATTTGCTATGTGAGGCATTATATCATAAGGGAAATACTGGACAATCAAATTAATGACTTCCCAGGCTTCAGGATGCCTTTTTACACTCTATAAATGTGGAAATTTACATTGGAAACGTTTGGTTTAGCTGTTAATGAAGTTTCGTTTTTTTAGTGCTGAAAATTCATTGTCTGCTGGCGCTGTACACTTTTTCTAAGTGTTGCAATATCTCATGAAGGAAATACTGGACAATCAAATTAATGACTTTCCAGGCTTCAGGATATCTTTCTACACTATATAAAGGTGGAAATTTACATTGGAAACGTTTGGTTTAGCTGTTATAAAAGTTTGGTTTTTTAGTGCTGTAAATGCATTTTCAGCTCGCGCTGTACACATTTGCTATGAGAGGCATTATCTCATAAGGGAAATATTGGACAATCAAATTAATGACTGCCCAGGCTTCAGGATGTCTTTTTACACTATATAAAGGTGGAAATTTACATTGGAAACGTTTGGTTTAGCTGTTATAAAAGTTTGTTTTTTTAGTGCTGTAAATGCATTTTCAGCTCGCGCTGTACACATTTGCTATGAGAGGCATTATCTCATAAGGGAAATATTGGACAATCAAATTAATGACTGCCCAGGCTTCAGGATGTCTTTTTACACTATATAAAGGTGGAAATTTACATTGGAAACGTTTAGTTTAGCTGTTAATGAAGTTTCGTTTTTTTAGTGCTGGAAATTCATTGTCTGCTGGCGCTGTACACTTTTTCTAAGTGTTGCAATATCTCATGAAGGAAATACTGGACAATCAAATTAATGACTTTCCAGGCTTCAGGATGCCTTTCTACACTATATAAAGGTGGAAATTTACATTGGAAACGTTTGGTTTAGCTGTTATAAAAGTTTGGTTTTTTAGTGCTGTAAATGCATTTTCAGCTCGCGCTGTACACATTTGCTATGAGAGGCATTATCTCATAAGGGAAATATTGGACAATCAAATTAATGACTGCCCAGGCTTCAGGATGTCTTTTTACACTATATAAAGGTGGAAATTTACATTGGAAACGTTTAGTTTAGCTGTTAATGAAGTTTCGTTTTTTTAGTGCTGGAAATTCATTGTCTGCTGGCGCTGTACACTTTTTCTAAGTGTTGCAATATCTCATGAAGGAAATACTGGACAATCAAATTAAAGACTTTCCAGGCTTCAGGATGCCTTTTTACACTATATAAAGGTGGAAATTTACATTGGAAACGTTTGGTTTAGCTGTTATAAAAGATTGGTTTTTTAGTGCTGTAAATGCATTTTCAGCTCGCGCTGTACACATTTGCTATGAGAGGCATTATCTCATAAGGGAAATATTGGACAATCAAATTAATGACTGCCCAGGCTTCAGGATGTCTTTTTACACTATATAAAGGTGGAAATTTACATTGGAAACATTTAGTTTAGCTGTTAATGAAGTTTCGTTTTTTTAGTGCTGAAAATTCATTGTCTGCTGGCGCTGTACACTTTTTCTAAGTGTTGCAATATCTCATGAAGGAAATACTGGACAATCAAATTAAAGACTTTCCAGGCTTCAGGATGCCTTTTTACACTATATAAAGGTGGAAATTTACATTGGAAACGTTTGGTTTAGCTGTTATAAAAGTTTGGTTTTTTAGTGCTGTAAATGCATTTTCAGCTCGCGCTGTACACATTTGCTATGAGAGGCATTATCTCATAAGGGAAATATTGGACAATCAAATTAATGACTGCCCAGGCTTCAGGATGTCTTTTTACACTATATAAAGGTGGAAATTTACATTGGAAACATTTAGTTGAGCTGTTAATGAAGTTTCGTTTTTTTAGTGCTGAAAATTCATTGTCTGCTGGCGCTGTACACTTTTTCTAAGTGTTGCAATATCTCATGAAGGAAATACTGGACAATCAAATTAATGACTTTCCAGGCTTCAGGATGCCTTTCTACACTATATAAAGGTGGAAATTTACATTGGAAACGTTTGGTTTAGCTGTTATAAAAGTTTGTTTTTTTAGTGCTGTAAATGCATTTTCAGCTCGCGCTGTACACATTTGCTATGAGAGGCATTATCTCATAAGGGAAATATTGGACAATCAAATTAATGACTGCCCAGGCTTCAGGATGTCTTTTTACACTATATAAAGGTGGAAATTTACATTGGAAACGTTTGGTTTAGCTGTTATAAAAGTTTGGTTTTTTAGTGCTGTAAATGCATTTTCAGCTCGCGCTGTACACATTTGCTATGAGAGGCATTATCTCATAAGGGAAATATTGGACAATCAAATTAATGACTGCCCAGGCTTCAGGATGTCTTTTTACACTATATAAATGTGGAAATTTACATTGGAAACGTTTGGTTTAGCTGTTATAAAAGTTTGTTTTTTTAGTGCTGTAAATGCATTTTCAGCTCGCGCTGTACACATTTGCTATGTGAGGCATTATCTCATAAGGGAAATACTGGACAATCAAATTAATGACTGCCCAGGCTTCAGGATGTCTTTTTACACTATATAAAGGTGGAAATTTACATTGGAAACGTTTGGTTTAGCTGTTATAAAAGTTTGGTTTTTTAGTGCTGAAAATGCATTTTCAGCTCGCACTGTACACATTTGCTATGTGAGGCATTATCTCATAAGGGAAATACTGGACAATCAAATTAATGACTTCCCAGGCTTCAGGATGCCTTTTTACACTCTATAAATGTGGAAATTTACATTGGAAACGTTTGGTTTAGCTGTTAATGAAGTTTCGTTTTTTTAGTGCTGAAAATTCATTGTCTGCTGGCGCTGTACACTTTTTCTAAGTGTTGCAATATCTCATGAAGGAAATACTGGACAATCAAATTAATGACTTTCCAGGCTTCAGGATGCATTTTTACACTCTATAAATGTGGAAATTTACATTGGAAACGTTTGGTTTAGCTGTTATAAAAGTTTGTTTTTTTAGTGCTGTAAATGCATTTTCAGCTCGCGCTGTACACATTTGCTATGTGAGGCATTATCTCATAAGGGAAATACTGGACAATCAAATTAATGACTGCCCAGGCTTCAGGATGTCTTTTTACACTATATAAAGGTGGAAATTTACATTGGAAACGTTTGGTTTAGCTGTTATAAAAGTTTGGTTTTTTAGTGCTGAAAATGCATTTTCAGCTCGCACTGTACACATTTGCTATGTGAGGCATTATCTCATAAGGGAAATACTGGACAATCAAATTAATGACTTCCCAGGCTTCAGGATGCCTTTTTACACTCTATAAATGTGGAAATTTACATTGGAAACGTTTGGTTTAGCTGTTAATGAAGTTTCGTTTTTTTAGTGCTGAAAATTCATTGTCTGCTGGCGCTGTACACTTTTTCTAAGTGTTGCAATATCTCATGAAGGAAATACTGGACAATCAAATTAATGACTTTCCAGGCTTCAGGATGCATTTTTACACTCTATAAATGTGGAAATTTACATTGGAAACGTTTGGTTTAGCTGTTATAAAAGTTTGTTTTTTTAGTGCTGTAAATGCATTTTCAGCTCGCGCTGTACACATTTGCTATGTGAGGCATTATCTCATAAGGGAAATACTGGACAATCAAATTAATGACTGCCCAGGCTTCAGGATGTCTTTTTACACTATATAAAGGTGGAAATTTACATTGGAAACGTTTGGTTTAGCTGTTATAAAAGTTTGGTTTTTTAGTGCTGAAAATGCATTTTCAGCTCGCACTGTACACATTTGCTATGTGAGGCATTATCTCATAAGGGAAATACTGGACAATCAAATTAATGACTTCCCAGGCTTCAGGATGCCTTTTTACACTCTATAAATGTGGAAATTTACATTGGAAACGTTTGGTTTAGCTGTTAATGAAGTTTCGTTTTTTTAGTGCTGAAAATTCATTGTCTGCTGGCGCTGTACACTTTTTCTAAGTGTTGCAATATCTCATGAAGGAAATACTGGACAATCAAATTAATGACTTTCCAGGCTTCAGGATGCCTTTCTACACTATATAAAGGTGGAAATTTACATTGGAAACGTTTGGTTTAGCTGTTATAAAAGTTTGGTTTTTTAGTGCTGTAAATGCATTTTCAGCTCGCGCTGTACACATTTGCTATGAGAGGCATTATCTCATAAGGGAAATATTGGACAATCAAATTAATGACTGCCCAGGCTTCAGGATGTCTTTTTACACTATATAAAGGTGGAAATTTACATTGGAAACGTTTAGTTTAGCTGTTAATGAAGTTTCGTTTTTTTAGTGCTGGAAATTCATTGTCTGCTGGCGCTGTACACTTTTTCTAAGTGTTGCAATATCTCATGAAGGAAATACTGGACAATCAAATTAAAGACTTTCCAGGCTTCAGGATGCCTTTTTACACTATATAAAGGTGGAAATTTACATAGGAAACGTTTGGTTTAGCTGTTATAAAAGTTTGGTTTTTTAGTGCTGTAAATGCATTTTCAGCTCGCGCTGTACACATTTGCTATGAGAGGCATTATCTCATAAGGGAAATATTGGACAATCAAATTAATGACTGCCCAGGCTTCAGGATGTCTTTTTACACTATATAAAGGTGGAAATTTACATTGGAAACATTTAGTTTAGCTGTTAATGAAGTTTCGTTTTTTTAGTGCTGAAAATTCATTGTCTGCTGGCGCTGTACACTTTTTCTAAGTGTTGCAATATCTCATGAAGGAAATACTGGACAATCAAATTAATGACTTTCCAGGCTTCAGGATGCCTTTCTACACTATATAAAGGTGGAAATTTACATTGGAAACGTTTGGTTTAGCTGTTATAAAAGTTTGTTTTTTTAGTGCTGTAAATGCATTTTCAGCTCGCGCTGTACACATTTGCTATGAGAGGCATTATCTCATAAGGGAAATATTGGACAATCAAATTAATGACTGCCCAGGCTTCAGGATGTCTTTTTACACTATATAAAGGTGGAAATTTACATTGGAAACGTTTGGTTTAGCTGTTATAAAAGTTTGGTTTTTTAGTGCTGTAAATGCATTTTCAGCTCGCGCTGTACACATTTGCTATGAGAGGCATTATCTCATAAGGGAAATATTGGACAATCAAATTAATGACTGCCCAGGCTTCAGGATGTCTTTTTACACTATATAAAGGTGGAAATTTACATTGGAAACGTTTGGTTTAGCTGTTATAAAAGTTTGGTTTTTTAGTGCTGAAAATGCATTTTCAGCTCGCACTGTACACATTTGCTATGTGAGGCATTATCTCATAAGGGAAATACTGGACAATCAAATTAATGACTTCCCAGGCTTCAGGATGCATTTTTACACTCTATAAATGTGGAAATTTACATTGGAAACGTTTGGTTTAGCTGTTATAAAAGTTTGTTTTTTTAGTGCTGTAAATGCATTTTCAGCTCGCGCTGTACACATTTGCTATGTGAGGCATTATCTCATAAGGGAAATACTGGACAATCAAATTAATGACTGCCCAGGCTTCAGGATGTCTTTTTACACTATATAAAGGTGGAAATTTACATTGGAAACGTTTGGTTTAGCTGTTATAAAAGTTTGGTTTTTTAGTGCTGTAAATGCATTTTCAGCTCGCGCTGTACACATTTGCTATGAGAGGCATTATCTCATAAGGGAAATATTGGACAATCAAATTAATGGCTGCCCAGGCTTCAGGATGTCTTTTTACACTATATAAAGGTGGAAATTTACATTGGAAACGTTTAGTTTAGCTGTTAATGAAGTTTCGGTTTTTTAGTGCTGGAAATTCATTGTCTGCTGGCGCTGTACACTTTTTCTAAGTGTTGCAATATCTCATGAAGGAAATACTGGACAATCAAATTAAAGACTTTCCAGGCTTCAGGATGCCTTTTTACACTATATAAAGGTGGAAATTTACATTGGAAACGTTTGGTTTAGCTGTTATAAAAGTTTGGTTTTTTAGTGCTGTAAATGCATTTTCAGCTCGCGCTGTACACATTTGCTATGAGAGGCATTATCTCATAAGGGAAATATTGGACAATCAAATTAATGACTGCCCAGGCTTCAGGATGTCTTTTTACACTATATAAAGGTGGAAATTTACATTGGAAACATTTAGTTTAGCTGTTAATGAAGTTTCGTTTTTTTAGTGCTGAAAATTCATTGTCTGCTGGCGCTGTACACTTTTTCTAAGTGTTGCAATATCTCATGAAGGAAATACTGGACAATCAAATTAATGACTTTCCAAGCTTCAGGATGCCTTTCTACACTATATAAAGGTGGAAATTTACATTGGAAACGTTTGGTTTAGCTGTTATAAAAGTTTGGTTTTTTAGTGCTGTAAATGCATTTTCAGCTCGCGCTGTACACATTTGCTATGAGAGGCATTATCTCATAAGGGAAATATTGGACAATCAAATTAATGACTGCCCAGGCTTCAGGATGTCTTTTTACACTATATAAAGGTGGGAATTTACATTGGAAACGTTTGGTTTAGCTGTTATAAAAGTTTGGTTTTTTAGTGCTGTAAATGCATTTTCAGCTCGCGCTGTACACATTTGCTATGAGAGGCATTATCTCATAAGGGAAATATTGGACAATCATATTAATGACTGCCCAGGCTTCAGGATGTCTTTTTACACTATATAAAGGTGGAAATTTACATTGGAAACGTTTGGTTTAGGTGTTATATAAGTTTGTTTTTTTAGTGCTGAAAATGCATTTTCAGCTCGCACTGTACACATTTGCTATGTGAGGCATTATCTCATAAGGGAAATACTGGACAATCAAATTAATGACTTCCCAGGCTTCAGGATGCCTTTTTACACTATATAAAGGTGGAAATTTACATTGGAAACGTTTGGTTTAGCTGTTATAAAAGTTTGGTTTTTTTAGTGCTGAAAATTCATTGTCTGCTGGCGCTGTACACTTTTTCTAAGTGTTGCAATATCTCATGAAGGAAATACTGGACAATCAAATTAATGACTTTCCAGGCTCCAGGATGCCTTTCTACACTATATAAAGGTGGAAATTTACATTGGAAACGTTTGGTTTAGCTGTTATAAAAGTTTGGTTTTTTAGTGCTGTAAATGCATTTTCAGCTCGCGCTGTACACATTTGCTATGAGAGGCATTATCTCATAAGGGAAATATTGGACAATCATATTAATGACTGCCCAGGCTTCAGGATGTCTTTTTACACTATATAAAGGTGGAAATTTACATTGGAAACGTTTAGTTTAGCTGTTAATGAAGTATCGTTTTTTTAGTGCTGAAAATTCATTGTCTACTGGCGCTGTACACTTTTTCTAAGTGTTGCAATATCTCATGAAGGAAATACTGGACAATCAAATTAATGACTTTCCAGGCTTCAGGATGCCTTTCTACACTATATAAAGGTGGAAATTTACATTGGAAACGTTTGGTTTAGCTGTTATAAAAGTTTGGTTTTTTAGTGCTGTAAATGCATTTTCAGCTCGCGCTGTACACATTTGCTATGAGAGGCATTATCTCATAAGGGAAATATTGGACAATCAAATTAATGACTGCCCAGGCTTCAGGATGTCTTTTTACACTATATAAAGGTGGAAATTTACATTGGAAACGTTTGGTTTAGCTGTTATAAAAGTTTGGTTTTTTAGTGCTGAAAAGCCATTTTCAGCTCGCACTGTACACATTTGCTATGTGAGGCATTATCTCATAAGGGAAATACTGGACAATCAAATTAATGACTTCCCAGGCTTCAGGATGCATTTTTACACTCTATAAATGTGGAAATTTACATTGGAAACGTTTGGTTTAGCTGTTATAAAAGTTTGTTTTTTTAGTGCTGTAAATGCATTTTCAGCTCGCGCTGTACACATTTGCTATGTGAGGCATTATCTCATAAGGGAAATACTGGACAATCAAATTAATGACTGCCCAGGCTTCAGGATGTCTTTTTACACTATATAAAGGTGGAAATTTACATTGGAAACGTTTGGTTTAGCTGTTACAAAAGTTTGGTTTTTTAGTGCTGAAAATGCATTTTCAGCTCGCACTGTACACATTTGCTATGTGAGGCATTATCTCATAAGGGAAATACTGGACAATCAAATTAATGACTTCCCAGGCTTCAGGATGCCTTTTTACACTCTATAAATGTGGAAATTTACATTGGAAACGTTTGGTTTAGCTGTTAATGAAGTTTCGTTTTTTTAGTGCTGAAAATTCATTGTCTGCTGGCGCTGTACACTTTTTCTAAGTGTTGCAATATCTCATGAAGGAAATACTGGACAATCAAAATAATGACTTTCCAGGCTTCAGGATGCCTTTCTACACTATATAAAGGTGGAAATTTACATTGGAAACGTTTGGTTTAGCTGTTATAAAAGTTTGTTTTTTTAGTGCTGTAAATGCATTTTCAGCTCGCGCTGTACACATTTGCTATGAGAGGCATTATCTCATAAGGGAAATATTGGACAATCAAATTAATGACTGCCCAGGCTTCAGGATGTCTTTTTACACTATATAAAGGTGGAAATTTACATTGGAAACGTTTAGTTTAGCTGTTAATGAAGTTTCGGTTTTTTAGTGCTGAAAATTCATTGTCTGCTGGCGCTGTACACTTTTTCTAAGTGTTGCAATATCTCATGAAGGAAATACTGGACAATCAAATTAATCACTTTCCAGGCTTCAGGATGCCTTTCTACACTATATAAAGGTGGAAATTTACATTGGAAACGTTTGGTTTAGCTGTTATAAAAGTTTGGTTTTTTAGTGCTGTAAATGCATTTTCAGCTCGCGCTGTACACATTTGCTATGTGAGGCATTATATCATAAGGGAAATACTGGACAATCAAATTAATGACTTCCCAGGCTTCAGGATGCCTTTTTACACTCTATAAATGTGGAAATTTACATTGGAAACGTTTGGTTTAGCTGTTAATGAAGTTTCGTTTTTTTAGTGCTGAAAATTCATTGTCTGCTGGCGCTGTACACTTTTTCTAAGTGTTGCAATATCTCATGAAGGAAATACTGGACAATCAAATTAATGACTTTCCAGGCTTCAGGATGCCTTTCTACACTATATAAAGGTGGAAATTTACATTGGAAACGTTTGGTTTAGCTGTTATAAAAGTTTGGTTTTTTAGTGCTGTAAATGCATTTTCAGCTCGCGCTGTACACATTTGCTATGAGAGGCATTATCTCATAAGGGAAATATTGGACAATCAAATTAATGACTGCCCAGGCTTCAGGATGTCTTTTTACACTATATAAAGGTGGAAATTTACATTGGAAACGTTTAGTTTAGCTGTTAATGAAGTTTCGTTTTTTTAGTGCTGGAAATTCATTGTCTGCTGGCGCTGTACACTTTTTCTAAGTGTTGCAATATCTCATGAAGGAAATACTGGACAATCAAATTAATGACTTTCCAGGCTTCAGGATGCCTTTCTACACTATATAAAGGTGGGAATTTACATTGGAAACGTTTGGTTTAGCTGTTATAAAAGTTTGGTTTTTTAGTGCTGTAAATGCATTTTCAGCTCGCGCTGTACACATTTGCTATGAGAGGCATTATCTCATAAGGGAAATATTGGACAATCAAATTAATGACTGCCCAGGCTTCAGGATGTCTTTTTACACTATATAAAGGTGGAAATTTACATTGGAAACGTTTGATTTAGCTGTTAATGAAGTTTCGTTTTTTTAGTGCTGAAAATTCATTGTCTGCTGGCGCTGTACACTTTTTCTAAGTGTTGCAATATCTCATGAAGGAAATACTGGACAATCAAATTAATGACTTTCCAGGCTTCAGGATGCCTTTCTACACTATATAAAGGTGGAAATTTACATTGGAAACGTTTGGTTTAGCTGTTATAAAAGTTTGGTTTTTTAGTGCTGTAAATGCATTTTCAGCTCGCGCTGTACACATTTGCTATGAGAGGCATTATCTCATAAGGGAAATATTGGACAATCAAATTAATGACTGCCCAGGCTTCAGGATGTCTTTTTACACTATATAAAGGTGGAAATTTACATTGGAAACGTTTAGTTTAGCTGTTAATGAAGTTTCGTTTTTTTAGTGCTGGAAATTCATTGTCTGCTGGCGCTGTACACTTTTTCTAAGTGTTGCAATATCTCATGAAGGAAATA
Source organism: Idiotropiscis lumnitzeri (assembly GCF_059441095.1). Lineage (NCBI taxonomy): Eukaryota > Metazoa > Chordata > Actinopteri > Syngnathiformes > Syngnathidae > Idiotropiscis > Idiotropiscis lumnitzeri. The sequence goes on from NW_028283824.1 coordinate 29,381, forward strand.
CTGGACAATCAAATTAAAGACTTTCCAGGCTTCAGGATGCCTTTTTACACTATATAAAGGTGGAAATTTACATTGGAAACGTTTGGTTTAGCTGTTATAAAAGTTTGGTTTTTTAGTGCTGTAAATGCATTTTCAGCTCGCGCTGTACACATTTGCTATGAGAGGCATTATCTCATAAGGGAAATATTGGACAATCAAATTAATGACTGCCCAGGCTTCAGGATGTCTTTTTACACTATATAAAGGTGGAAATTTACATTGGAAACATTTAGTTTAGCTGTTAATGAAGTTTCGTTTTTTTAGTGCTGAAAATTCATTGTCTGCTGGCGCTGTACACTTTTTCTAAGTGTTGCAATATCTCATGAAGGAAATACTGGACAATCAAATTAAAGACTTTCCAGGCTTCAGGATGCCTTTTTACACTATATAAAGGTGGAAATTTACATTGGAAACGTTTGGTTTAGCTGTTATAAAAGTTTGGTTTTTTAGTGCTGTAAATGCATTTTCAGCTCGCGCTGTACACATTTGCTATGAGAGGCATTATCTCATAAGGGAAATATTGGACAATCAAATTAATGACTGCCCAGGCTTCAGGATGTCTTTTTACACTATATAAAGGTGGAAATTTACATTGGAAACATTTAGTTTAGCTGTTAATGAAGTTTCGTTTTTTTAGTGCTGAAAATTCATTGTCTGCTGGCGCTGTACACTTTTTCTAAGTGTTGCAATATCTCATGAAGGAAATACTGGACAATCAAATTAATGACTTTCCAGGCTTCAGGATGCCTTTCTACACTATATAAAGGTGGAAATTTACATTGGAAACGTTTGGTTTAGCTGTTATAAAAGTTTGTTTTTTTAGTGCTGTAAATGCATTTTCAGCTCGCGCTGTACACATTTGCTATGAGAGGCATTATCTCATAAGGGAAATATTGGACAATCAAATTAATGACTGCCCAGGCTTCAGGATGTCTTTTTACACTATATAAAGGTGGAAATTTACATTGGAAACGTTTGGTTTAGCTGTTATAAAAGTTTGGTTTTTTAGTGCTGTAAATGCATTTTCAGCTCGCGCTGTACACATTTGCTATGAGAGGCATTATCTCATAAGGGAAATATTGGACAATCAAATTAATGACTGCCCAGGCTTCAGGATGTCTTTTTACACTATATAAATGTGGAAATTTACATTGGAAACGTTTGGTTTAGCTGTTATAAAAGTTTGTTTTTTTAGTGCTGTAAATGCATTTTCAGCTCGCGCTGTACACATTTGCTATGTGAGGCATTATCTCATAAGGGAAATACTGGACAATCAAATTAATGACTGCCCAGGCTTCAGGATGTCTTTTTACACTATATAAAGGTGGAAATTTACATTGGAAACGTTTGGTTTAGCTGTTATAAAAGTTTGGTTTTTTAGTGCTGAAAATGCATTTTCAGCTCGCACTGTACACATTTGCTATGTGAGGCATTATCTCATAAGGGAAATACTGGACAATCAAATTAATGACTTCCCAGGCTTCAGGATGCCTTTTTACACTCTATAAATGTGGAAATTTACATTGGAAACGTTTGGTTTAGCTGTTAATGAAGTTTCGTTTTTTTAGTGCTGAAAATTCATTGTCTGCTGGCGCTGTACACTTTTTCTAAGTGTTGCAATATCTCATGAAGGAAATACTGGACAATCAAATTAATGACTTTCCAGGCTTCAGGATGCATTTTTACACTCTATAAATGTGGAAATTTACATTGGAAACGTTTGGTTTAGCTGTTATAAAAGTTTGTTTTTTTAGTGCTGTAAATGCATTTTCAGCTCGCGCTGTACACATTTGCTATGTGAGGCATTATCTCATAAGGGAAATACTGGACAATCAAATTAATGACTGCCCAGGCTTCAGGATGTCTTTTTACACTATATAAAGGTGGAAATTTACATTGGAAACGTTTGGTTTAGCTGTTATAAAAGTTTGGTTTTTTAGTGCTGAAAATGCATTTTCAGCTCGCACTGTACACATTTGCTATGTGAGGCATTATCTCATAAGGGAAATACTGGACAATCAAATTAATGACTTCCCAGGCTTCAGGATGCCTTTTTACACTCTATAAATGTGGAAATTTACATTGGAAACGTTTGGTTTAGCTGTTAATGAAGTTTCGTTTTTTTAGTGCTGAAAATTCATTGTCTGCTGGCGCTGTACACTTTTTCTAAGTGTTGCAATATCTCATGAAGGAAATACTGGACAATCAAATTAATGACTTTCCAGGCTTCAGGATGCCTTTCTACACTATATAAAGGTGGAAATTTACATTGGAAACGTTTGGTTTAGCTGTTATAAAAGTTTGGTTTTTTAGTGCTGTAAATGCATTTTCAGCTCGCGCTGTACACATTTGCTATGAGAGGCATTATCTCATAAGGGAAATATTGGACAATCAAATTAATGACTGCCCAGGCTTCAGGATGTCTTTTTACACTATATAAAGGTGGAAATTTACATTGGAAACGTTTAGTTTAGCTGTTAATGAAGTTTCGTTTTTTTAGTGCTGGAAATTCATTGTCTGCTGGCGCTGTACACTTTTTCTAAGTGTTGCAATATCTCATGAAGGAAATACTGGACAATCAAATTAAAGACTTTCCAGGCTTCAGGATGCCTTTTTACACTATATAAAGGTGGAAATTTACATTGGAAACGTTTGGTTTAGCTGTTATAAAAGTTTGGTTTTTTAGTGCTGTAAATGCATTTTCAGCTCGCGCTGTACACATTTGCTATGAGAGGCATTATCTCATAAGGGAAATATTGGACAATCAAATTAATGACTGCCCAGGCTTCAGGATGTCTTTTTACACTATATAAAGGTGGAAATTTACATTGGAAACATTTAGTTTAGCTGTTAATGAAGTTGCGTTTTTTTAGTGCTGAAAATTCATTGTCTGCTGGCGCTGTACACTTTTTCTAAGTGTTGCAATATCTCATGAAGGAAATACTGGACAATCAAATTAATGACTTTCCAGGCTTCAGGATGCCTTTCTACACTATATAAAGGTGGAAATTTACATTGGAAACGTTTGGTTTAGCTGTTATAAAAGTTTGTTTTTTTAGTGCTGTAAATGCATTTTCAGCTCGCGCTGTACACATTTGCTATGAGAGGCATTATCTCATAAGGGAAATATTGGACAATCAAATTAATGACTGCCCAGGCTTCAGGATGTCTTTTTACACTATATAAAGGTGGAAATTTACATTGGAAACGTTTGGTTTAGCTGTTATAAAAGTTTGGTTTTTTAGTGCTGTAAATGCATTTTCAGCTCGCGCTGTACACATTTGCTATGAGAGGCATTATCTCATAAGGGAAATACTGGACAATCAAATTAATGACTGCCCAGGCTTCAGGATGTCTTTTTACACTATATAAAGGTGGAAATTTACATTGGAAACGTTTGGTTTAGCTGTTATAAAAGTTTGGTTTTTTAGTGCTGAAAATGCATTTTCAGCTCGCACTGTACACATTTGCTATGTGAGGCATTATCTCATAAGGGAAATACTGGACAATCAAATTAATGACTTCCCAGGCTTCAGGATGCCTTTTTACACTCTATAAATGTGGAAATTTACATTGGAAACGTTTGGTTTAGCTGTTAATGAAGTTTCGTTTTTTTAGTGCTGAAAGTTCATTGTCTGCTGGCGCTGTACACTTTTTCTAAGTGTTGCAATATCTCATGAAGGAAATACTGGACAATCAAATTAATGACTTTCCAGGCTTCAGGATGCCTTTCTACACTATATAAAGGTGGAAATTTACATTGGAAACGTTTGGTTTAGCTGTTATAAAAGTTTGGTTTTTTAGTGCTGTAAATGCATTTTCAGCTCGCGCTGTACACATTTGCTATGAGAGGCATTATCTCATAAGGGAAATATTGGACAATCAAATTAATGGCTGCCCAGGCTTCAGGATGTCTTTTTACACTATATAAAGGTGGAAATTTACATTGGAAACGTTTAGTTTAGCTGTTAATGAAGTTTCGGTTTTTTAGTGCTGGAAATTCATTGTCTGCTGGCGCTGTACACTTTTTCTAAGTGTTGCAATATCTCATGAAGGAAATACTGGACAATCAAATTAAAGACTTTCCAGGCTTCAGGATGCCTTTTTACACTATATAAAGGTGGAAATTTACATTGGAAACGTTTGGTTTAGCTGTTATAAAAGTTTGGTTTTTTAGTGCTGTAAATGCATTTTCAGCTCGCGCTGTACACATTTGCTATGAGAGGCATTATCTCATAAGGGAAATATTGGACAATCAAATTAATGACTGCCCAGGCTTCAGGATGTCTTTTTACACTATATAAAGGTGGAAATTTACATTGGAAACATTTAGTTTAGCTGTTAATGAAGTTTCGTTTTTTTAGTGCTGAAAATTCATTGTCTGCTGGCGCTGTACACTTTTTCTAAGTGTTGCAATATCTCATGAAGGAAATACTGGACAATCAAATTAATGACTTTCCAAGCTTCAGGATGCCTTTCTACACTATATAAAGGTGGAAATTTACATTGGAAACGTTTGGTTTAGCTGTTATAAAAGTTTGGTTTTTTAGTGCTGTAAATGCATTTTCAGCTCGCGCTGTACACATTTGCTATGAGAGGCATTATCTCATAAGGGAAATATTGGACAATCAAATTAATGACTGCCCAGGCTTCAGGATGTCTTTTTACACTATATAAAGGAGGAAATTTACATTGGAAACGTTTGGTTTAGGTGTTATAAAAGTTTGGTTTTTTAGTGCTGAAAATGCATTTTCAGCTCGCGCTGTACACATTTGCAATGAGAGGCATTATCTCATAAGGGAAATACTGGACAATCAAATTAATGACTTCCCAGGCTTCAGGATGCCTTTTTACACTCTATAAATGTGGAAATTTACATTGGAAACGTTTGGTTTAGCTGTTAATGAAGTTTCGTTTTTTTTAGTGTTGAAAATTCGTTGTCTGCTGGCGCTGTACACTTTTTCTAAGTGTTGCAATATCTCATGAAGGAAATACTGGACAATCAAATTAATGACTTTCCAGGCTTCAGGATGCCTTTCTACACTATATAAAGGTGGAAATTTACATTGGAAACGTTTGGTTTAGCTGTTATAAAAGTTTGGTTTTTTAGTGCTGTAAATGCATTTTCAGCTCGCGCTGTACACATTTGCTATGAGAGGCATTATCTCATAAGGGAAATATTGGACAATCAAATTAATGACTGCCCAGGCTTCAGGATGTCTTTTTACACTATATAAAGGTGGAAATTTACATTGGAAACGTTTGGTTTAGCTGTTATAAAAGTTTGTTTTTTTAGTGCTGTAAATGCATTTTCAGCTCGCACTGTACACATTTGCTATGAGAGGCATTATCTCATAAGGGAAATATTGGACAATCAAATTAATGACTGCCCAGGCTTCAGGATGTCTTTTTACACTATATAAAGGTGGAAATTTACATTGGAAACGTTTACTTTAGCTGTTAATGAAGTTTCGTTTATTTAGTGCTGAAAATTCATTGTCTGCTGGCGCTGTACACTTTTTCTAAGTGTTGCAATATCTCATGAAGGAAATACTGGACAATCAAATTAATGACTTTCCAGGCTTCAGGATGCCTTTCTACACTATATAAAGGTGGAAATTTACATTGGAAACGTTTGGTTTAGCTGTTATAAAAGTTTGTTTTTTTAGTGCTGTAAATGCATTTTCAGCTCGCACTGTACACATTTGCTATGTGAGGCATTATCTCATAAGGGAAATACTGGACAATCAAATTAATGACTTCCCAGGCTTCAGGATGCCTTTTTACACTCTATAAATGTGGAAATTTACATTGGAAACGTTTGGTTTAGCTGTTAATGAAGTTTCGTTTTTTTAGTGCTGAAAATTCATTGTCTGCTGGCGCTGTACACTTTTTCTAAGTGTTGCAATATCTCATGAAGGAAATACTGGACAATCAAATTAATGACTTTCCAGGCTTCAGGATGCCTTTCTACACTATATAAAGGTGGAAATTTATATTGGAAACGTTTGGTTTAGCTGTTATAAAAGTTTGGTTTTTTAGTGCTGTAAATGCATTTTCAGCTCGCGCTGTACACATTTGCTATGAGAGGCATTATCTCATAAGGGAAATATTGGACAATCAAATTAATGACTGCCCAGGCTTCAGGATGTCTTTTTACACTATATAAAGGTGGAAATTTACATTGGAAACGTTTGGTTTAGCTGTTATAAAAGTTTGTTTTTTTAGTGCTGTAAATGCATTTTCAGCTCGCACTGTACACATTTGCTATGAGAGGCATTATCTCATAAGGGAAATATTGGACAATCAAATTAATGACTGCCCAGGCTTAAGGATGTCTCTTTACACTATATAAAGGTGGAAATTTACATTGGAAACGTTTACTTTAGCTGTTAATGAAGTTTCGTTTATTTAGTGCTGAAAATTCATTGTCTGCTGGCGCTGTACACTTTTTCTAAGTGTTGCAATATCTCATGAAGGAAATACTGGACAATCAAATTAATGACTTTCCAGGCTTCAGGATGCCTTTCTACACTATATAAAGGTGGAAATTTACATTGGAAACGTTTGGTTTAGCTGTTATAAAAGTTTGTTTTTTTAGTGCTGTAAATGCATTTTCAGCTCGCACTGTACACATTTGCTATGTGAGGCATTATCTCATAAGGGAAATACTGGACAATCAAATTAATGACTTCCCAGGCTTCAGGATGCCTTTTTACACTCTATAAATGTGGAAATTTACATTGGAAACGTTTGGTTTAGCTGTTAATGAAGTTTCGTTTTTTTAGTGCTGAAAATTCATTGTCTGCTGGCGCTGTACACTTTTTCTAAGTGTTGCAATATCTCATGAAGGAAATACTGGACAATCAAATTAATGACTTTCCAGGCTTCAGGATGCCTTTCTACACTATATAAAGGTGGAAATTTACATTGGAAACGTTTGGTTTAGCTGTTATAAAAGTTTGGTTTTTTAGTGCTGTAAATGCATTTTCAGCTCGCGCTGTACACATTTGCTATGAGAGGCATTATCTCATAAGGGAAATATTGGACAATCAAATTAATGACTGCCCAGGCTTCAGGATGTCTTTTTACACTATATAAAGGTGGAAATTTACATTGGAAACGTTTGGTTTAGCTGTTATAAAAGTTTGTTTTTTTAGTGCTGTAAATGCATTTTCAGCTCGCACTGTACACATTTGCTATGAGAGGCATTATCTCATAAGGGAAATATTGGACAATCAAATTAATGACTGCCCAGGCTTCAGGATGTCTTTTTACACTATATAAGGGTGGAAATTTACATTGGAAACGTTTAGTTTAGCTGTTAATGAAGTTTCGTTTTTTTAGTGCTGAAAATTCATTGTCTGCTGGCGCTGTACACATTTGCTATGTGAGGCATTATCTCATAAGGGAAATACTGGACAATCAAATTAATGACTGCCCAGGCTTCAGGATGTCTTTTTACACTATATAAAGGTGGAAATTTACATTGGAAACGTTTGGTTTAGCTGTTATAAAAGTTTGGTTTTTTAGTGCTGAAAATGCATTTTCAGCTCGCACTGTACACATTTGCTATGTGAGGCATTATCTCATAAGGGAAATACTGGACAATCAAATTAATGACTGCCCAGGCTTCAGGATGCCTTTTTACACTCTATAAATGTGGAAATTTACATTGGAAACGTTTGGTTTAGCTGTTAATGAAGTTTCGTTTTTTTAGTGCTGAAAATTCATTGTCTGCTGGCGCTGTACACTTTTTCTAAGTGTTGCAATATCTCATGAAGGAAATACTGGACAATCAAATTAATGACTTTCCAGGCTTCAGGATGCCTTTCTACACTATATAAAGGTGGAAATTTACAATTGAAACGTTTGGTTTAGCTGTTATAAAAGTTTGGTTTTTTAGTGCTGTAAATGCATTTTCAGCTCGCGCTGTACACATTTGCTATGAGAGGCATTATCTCATAAGGGAAATATTGGACAATCAAATTAATGACTGCCCAGGCTTCAGGATGTCTTTTTACACTATATAAAGGTGGAAATTTACATTGGAAACGTTTGGTTTAGCTGTTATAAAAGTTTGGTTTTTTAGTGCTGAAAATGCATTTTCAGCTCGCACTGTACACATTTGCTATGTGAGGCATTATCTCATAAGGGAAATACTGGACAATCAAATTAATGACTTCCCAGGCTTCAGGATGCCTTTTTACACTCTATAAATGTGGAAATTTACATTGGAAACGTTTGGTTTAGCTGTTAATGAAGTTTCGTTTTTTTAGTGCTGAAAATTCATTATCTGCTGGCGCTGTACACTTTTTCTAAGTGTTGCAATATCTCATGAAGGAAATACTGGACAATCAAATTAATGACTTTCCAGGCTTCAGGATGCCTTTCTACACTATATAAAGGTGGAAATTTACATTGGAAACGTTTGGTTTAGCTGTTAATGAAGTTTCGTTTTTTTTAGTGCTGAAAATTCATTGTCTGCTAGCGCTGTACACTTTTTCTAAGTGTTGCAATATCTCATGAAGGAAATACTGGACAATCAAATTAATGACTTTCCAGGCTTCAGGATGCCTTTCTACACTATATAAAGGTGGAAATTTACATTGGAAACGTTTGGTTTAGCTGTTATAAAAGTTTGTTTTTTTAGTGCTGTAAATGCATTTTCAGCTCGCGCTGTACACATTTGCTATGAGAGGCATTATCTCATAAGGGAAATATTGGACAATCAAATTAATGACTGCCCAGGCTTCAGGATGTCTTTTTACACTATATAAATGTGGAAATTTACATTGGAAACGTTTGGTTTAGCTGTTATAAAAGTTTGGGTTTTTAGTGCTGTAAATGCATTTTCAGCTCGCGCTGTACACATTTGCTATGAGAGGCATTATCTCATAAGGGAAATATTGGACAATCAAATTAATGACTGCCCAGGCTTCAGGATGTCTTTTTACACTATATAAAGGTTGAAATTTACATTGGAAACGTTTGGTTTAGCTGTTATAAAAGTTTGGTTTTTTAGTGCTGTAAATGCATTTTCAGCTCGCGCTGTACACATTTGCTATGAGAGGCATTATCTCATAAGGGAAATATTGGACAATCAAATTAATGACTGCCCAGGCTTCAGGATGTCTTTTTACACTATATAAAGGTGGAAATTTACATTGGAAACGTTTAGTTTAGCTGTTAATGAAGTTTCGTTTTTTTAGTGCTGGAAATTCATTGTCTGCTGGCGCTGTACACTTTTTCTAAGTGTTGCAATATCTCATGAAGGAAATACTGGACAATCAAATTAAAGACTTTCCAGGCTTCAGGATGCCTTTTTACACTATATAAAGGTGGAAATTTACATTGGAAACGTTTGGTTTAGCTGTTATAAAAGTTTGGTTTTTTAGTGCTGTAAATGCATTTTCAGCTCGCGCTGTACACATTTGCTATGAGAGGCATTATCTCATAAGGGAAATATTGGACAATCAAATTAATGACTGCCCAGGCTTCAGGATGTCTTTTTACACTATATAAAGGTGGAAATTTACATTGGAAACATTTAGTTTAGCTGTTAATGAAGTTTCGTTTTTTTAGTGCTGAAAATTCATTGTCTGCTGGCGCTGTACACTTTTTCTAAGTGTTGCAATATCTCATGAAGGAAATACTGGACAATCAAATTAATGACTTTCCAGGCTTCAGGATGCCTTTCTACACTATATAAAGGTGGAAATTTACATTGGAAACGTTTGGTTTAGCTGTTATAAAAGTTTGTTTTTTTAGTGCTGTAAATGCATTTTCAGCTCGCGCTGTACACATTTGCTATGAGAGGCATTATCTCATAAGGGAAATATTGGACAATCAAATTAATGACTGCCCAGGCTTCAGGATGTCTTTTTACACTATATAAAGGTGGAAATTTACATTGGAAACGTTTGGTTTAGCTGTTATAAAAGTTTGGTTTTTTAGTGCTGTAAATGCATTTTCAGCTCGCGCTATACACATTTGCTATGAGAGGCATTATCTCATAAGGGAAATATTGGACAATCAAATTAATGACTGCCCAGGCTTCAGGATGTCTTTTTACACTATATAAAGGTGGAAATTTACATTGGAAACGTTTGGTTTAGCTGTTATAAAAGTTTGGTTTTTTAGTGCTGAAAATGCATTTTCAGCTCGCACTGTACACATTTGCTATGTGAGGCATTATCTCATAAGGGAAATACTGGACAATCAAATTAATGACTTCCCAGGCTTCAGGATGCATTTTTACACTCTATAAATGTGGAAATTTACATTGGAAACGTTTGGTTTAGCTGTTATAAAAGTTTGTTTTTTTAGTGCTGTAAATGCATTTTCAGCTCGCGCTGTACACATTTGCTATGTGAGGCATTATCTCATAAGGGAAATACTGGACAATCAAATTAATGACTGCCCAGGCTTCAGGATGTCTTTTTACACTATATAAAGGTGGAAATTTACATTGGAAACGTTTGGTTTAGCTGTTATAAAAGTTTGGTTTTTTAGTGCTGAAAATGCATTTTCAGCTCGCACTGTACACATTTGCTATGTGAGGCATTATCTCATAAGGGAAATACTGGACAATCAAATTAATGACTTCCCAGGCTTCAGGATGCCTTTTTACACTCTATAAATGTGGAAATTTACATTGGAAACGTTTGGTTTAGCTGTTAATGAAGTTTCGTTTTTTTAGTGCTGAAAATTCATTGTCTGCTGGCGCTGTACACTTTTTCTAAGTGTTGCAATATCTCATGAAGGAAATACTGGACAATCAAATTAATGACTTTCCAGGCTTCAGGATGCCTTTCTACACTATATAAAGGTGGAAATTTACATTGGAAACGTTTGGTTTAGCTGTTATAAAAGTTTGGTTTTTTAGTGCTGTAAATGCATTTTCAGCTCGCGCTGTACACATTTGCTATGAGAGGCATTATCTCATAAGGGAAATATTGGACAATCAAATTAATGACTGCCCAGGCTTCAGGATGTCTTTTTACACTATATAAAGGTGGAAATTTACATTGGAAACGTTTGGTTTAGCTGTTATAAAAGTTTGGTTTTTTAGTGCTGTAAATGCATTTTCAGCTCGCGCTGTACACATTTGCTATGAGAGGCATTATCTCATAAGGGAAATATTGGACAATCAAATTAATGACTGCCCAGGCTTCAGGATGTCTTTTTACACTATATAAAGGTGGAAATTTACATTGGAAACGTTTGGTTTAGCTGTTATAAAAGTTTGGTTTTTTAGTGCTGAAAATGCATTTTCAGCTCGCACTGTACACATTTGCTATGTGAGGCATTATCTCATAAGGGAAATACTGGACAATCAAATTAATGACTTCCCAGGCTTCAGGATGCCTTTTTACACTCTATAAATGTGGAAATTTACATTGGAAACGTTTGGTTTAGCTGTTAATGAAGTTTCGTTTTTTTAGTGCTGAAAATTCATTATCTGCTGGCGCTGTACACTTTTTCTAAGTGTTGCAATATCTCATGAAGGAAATACTGGACAATCAAATTAATGACTTTCCAGGCTTCAGGATGCCTTTCTACACTATATAAAGGTGGAAATTTACATTGGAAACGTTTGGTTTAGCTGTTAATGAAGTTTCGTTTTTTTTAGTGCTGAAAATTCATTGTCTGCTGGCGCTGTACACTTTTTCTAAGTGTTGCAATATCTCATGAAGGAAATACTGGACAATCAAATTAATGACTTTCCAGGCTTCAGGATGCCTTTCTACACTATATAAAGGTGGAAATTTACATTGGAAACGTTTGGTTTAGCTGTTATAAAAGTTTGGTTTTTTAGTGCTGTAAATGCATTTTCAGCTCGCGCTGTACACATTTGCTATGAGAGGCATTATCTCATAAGGGAAATATTGGACAATCAAATTAATGACTGCCCAGGCTTCAGGATGTCTTTTTACACTATATAAAGGTGGACATTTACATTGGAAACGTTTAGTTCAGCTGTTAATGAAGTTTCGTTTTTTTAGTGCTGAAAATTCATTGTCTGCTGGCGCTGTACACTTTTTCTAAGTGTTGCAATATCTCATGAAGGAAATACTGGACAATCAAATTAATGACTTTCCAGGCTTCAGGATGCCTTTCTACACTATATAAAGGTGGAAATTTACATTGGAAACGTTTGGTTTAGCTGTTATAAAAGTTTGGGTTTTTAGTGCTGTAAATGCATTTTCAGCTCGCGCTGTACACATTTGCTATGAGAGGCATTATCTCATAAGGGAAATATTGGACAATCAAATTAATGACTGCCCAGGCTTCAGGATGTCTTTTTACACTATATAAAGGTTGAAATTTACATTGGAAACGTTTGGTTTAGCTGTTATAAAAGTTTGGTTTTTTAGTGCTGTAAATGCATTTTCAGCTCGCGCTGTACACATTTGCTATGAGAGGCATTATCTCATAAGGGAAATATTGGACAATCAAATTAATGACTGCCCAGGCTTCAGGATGTCTTTTTACACTATATAAAGGTGGAAATTTACATTGGAAACGTTTAGTTTAGCTGTTAATGAAGTTTCGTTTTTTTAGTGCTGGAAATTCATTGTCTGCTGGCGCTGTACACTTTTTCTAAGTGTTGCAATATCTCATGAAGGAAATACTGGACAATCAAATTAAAGACTTTCCAGGCTTCAGGATGCCTTTTTACACTATATAAAGGTGGAAATTTACATTGGAAACGTTTGGTTTAGCTGTTATAAAAGTTTGGTTTTTTAGTGCTGTAAATGCATTTTCAGCTCGCGCTGTACACATTTGCTATGAGAGGCATTATCTCATAAGGGAAATATTGGACAATCAAATTAATGACTGCCCAGGCTTCAGGATGTCTTTTTACACTATATAAAGGTGGAAATTTACATTGGAAACATTTAGTTTAGCTGTTAATGAAGTTTCGTTTTTTTAGTGCTGAAAATTCATTGTCTGCTGGCGCTGTACACTTTTTCTAAGTGTTGCAATATCTCATGAAGGAAATACTGGACAATCAAATTAATGACTTTCCAGGCTTCAGGATGCCTTTCTACACTATATAAGGGTGGAAATTTACATTGGAAACGTTTGGTTTAGCTGTTATAAAAGTTTGTTTTTTTAGTGCTGTAAATGCATTTTCAGCTCGCGCTGTACACATTTGCTATGAGAGGCATTATCTCATAAGGGAAATATTGGACAATCAAATTAATGACTGCCCAGGCTTCAGGATGTCTTTTTACACTATATAAAGGTGGAAATTTACATTGGAAACGTTTGGTTTAGCTGTTATAAAAGTTTGGTTTTTTAGTGCTGTAAATGCATTTTCAGCTCGCGCTGTACACATTTGCTATGAGAGGCATTATCTCATAAGGGAAATATTGGACAATCAAATTAATGACTGCCCAGGCTTCAGGATGTCTTTTTACACTATATAAAGGTGGAAATTTACATTGGAAACGTTTGGTTTAGCTGTTATAAAAGTTTGGTTTTTTAGTGCTGAAAATGCATTTTCAGCTCGCACTGTACACATTTGCTATGTGAGGCATTATCTCATAAGGGAAATACTGGACAATCAAATTAATGACTTCCCAGGCTTCAGGATGCATTTTTACACTCTATAAATGTGGAAATTTACATTGGAAACGTTTGGTTTAGCTGTTATAAAAGTTTGTTTTTTTAGTGCTGTAAATGCATTTTCAGCTCGCGCTGTACACATTTGCTATGTGAGGCATTATCTCATAAGGGAAATACTGGACAATCAAATTAATGACTGCCCAGGCTTCAGGATGTCTTTTTACACTATATAAAGGTGGAAATTTACATTGGAAACGTTTGGTTTAGCTGTTATAAAAGTTTGGTTTTTTAGTGCTGAAAATGCATTTTCAGCTCGCACTGTACACATTTGCTATGTGAGGCATTATCTCATAAGGGAAATACTGGACAATCAAATTAATGACTTCCCAGGCTTCAGGATGCCTTTTTACACTCTATAAATGTGGAAATTTACATTGGAAACGTTTGGTTTAGCTGTTAATGAAGTTTCGTTTTTTTAGTGCTGAAAATTCATTGTCTGCTGGCGCTGTACACTTTTTCTAAGTGTTGCAATATCTCATGAAGGAAATACTGGACAATCAAATTAATGACTTTCCAGGCTTCAGGATGCCTTTCTACACTATATAAAGGTGGAAATTTACATTGGAAACGTTTGGTTTAGCTGTTATAAAAGTTTGGTTTTTTAGTGCTGTAAATGCATTTTCAGCTCGCGCTGTACACATTTGCTATGAGAGGCATTATCTCATAAGGGAAATATTGGACAATCAAATTAATGACTGCCCAGGCTTCAGGATGTCTTTTTACACTATATAAAGGTGGAAATTTACATTGGAAACGTTTAGTTTAGCTGTTAATGAAGTTTCGTTTTTTTAGTGCTGGAAATTCATTGTCTGCTGGCGCTGTACACTTTTTCTAAGTGTTGCAATATCTCATGAAGGAAATACTGGACAATCAAATTAAAGACTTTCCAGGCTTCAGGATGCCTTTTTACACTATATAAAGGTGGAAATTTACATTGGAAACGTTTGGTTTAGCTGTTATAAAAGTTTGGTTTTTTAGTGCTGTAAATGCATTTTCAGCTCGCGCTGTACACATTTGCTATGAGAGGCATTATCTCATAAGGGAAATATTGGACAATCAAATTAATGACTGCCCAGGCTTCAGGATGTCTTTTTACACTATATAAAGGTGGAAATTTACATTGGAAACATTTAGTTTAGCTGTTAATGAAGTTTCGTTTTTTTAGTGCTGAAAATTCATTGTCTGCTGGCGCTGTACACTTTTTCTAAGTGTTGCAATATCTCATGAAGGAAATACTGGACAATCAAATTAATGACTTTCCAGGCTTCAGGATGCCTTTCTACACTATATAAAGGTGGAAATTTACATTGGAAACGTTTGGTTTAGCTGTTATAAAAGTTTGTTTTTTTAGTGCTGTAAATGCATTTTCAGCTCGCGCTGTACACATTTGCTATGAGAGGCATTATCTCATAAGGGAAATATTGGACAATCAAATTAATGACTGCCCAGGCTTCAGGATGTCTTTTTACACTATATAAAGGTGGAAATTTACATTGGAAACGTTTGGTTTAGCTGTTATAAAAGTTTGGTTTTTTAGTGCTGTAAATGCATTTTCAGCTCGCGCTGTACACATTTGCTATGAGAGGCATTATCTCATAAGGGAAATATTGGACAATCAAATTAATGGCTGCCCGGGCTTCAGGATGACTTTTTACACTATATAAAGGTGGAAATTTACATTGGAAACGTTTAGTTTAGCTGTTAATGAAGTTTCGTTTTTTTAGTGCTGAAAATTCATTGTCTGCTGGCGCTGTACACTTTTTCTAAATGTTGCAATATCTCATGAAGGAAATACTGGACAATCAAATTAATGACTTTCCAGGCTTCAGGATGCCTTTCTACACTATATAAAGGTGGAAATTTACATTGGAAACGTTTGGTTTAGCTGTTATAAAAGTTTGTTTTTTTAGTGCTGTAAATGCATTTTCAGCTCGCGCTGTACACATTTGCTATGAGAGGCATTATCTCATAAGGGAAATATTGGACAATCAAATTAATGACTGCCCAGGCTTCAGGATGTCTTTTTACACTATATAAAGGTGGAAATTTACATTGGAAACGTTTGGTTTAGCTGTTATAAAAGTTTGTTTTTTTAGTGCTGTAAATGCATTTTCAGCTCGCGCTGTACACATTTGCTATGAGAGGCATTATCTCACAAGGGAAATATTGGACAATCAAATTAATGACTGCCCAGGCTTCAGGATGTCTTTTTACACTATATAAAGGTGGAAATTTACATTGGAAACGTTTGGTTTAGCTGTTATAAAAGTTTGTTTTTTTAGTGCTGTAAATGCATTTTCAGCTCGCACTGTACACATTTGCTATGAGAGGCATTATCTCATAAGGGAAATATTGGACAATCAAATTAATGACTGCCCAGGCTTCAGGATGTCTTTTTACACTATATAAAGGTGGAAATTTACATTGGAAACGTTTACTTTAGCTGTTAATGAAGTTTCGTTTATTTAGTGCTGAAAATTCATTGTCTGCTGGCGCTGTACACTTTTTCTAAGTGTTGCAATATCTCATGAAGGAAATACTGGACAATCAAATTAATGACTTTCCAGGCTTCAGGATGCCTTTCTACACTATATAAAGGTGGAAATTTACATTGGAAACGTTTGGTTTAGCTGTTATAAAAGTTTGTTTTTTTAGTGCTGTAAATGCATTTTCAGCTCGCACTGTACACATTTGCTATGTGAGGCATTATCTCATAAGGGAAATACTGGACAATCAAATTAATGACTTCCCAGGCTTCAGGATGCCTTTTTACACTCTATAAATGTGGAAATTTACATTGGAAACGTTTGGTTTAGCTGTTAATGAAGTTTCGTTTTTTTAGTGCTGAAAATTCATTGTCTGCTGGCGCTGTACACTTTTTCTAAGTGTTGCAATATCTCATGAAGGAAATACTGGACAATCAAATTAATGACTTTCCAGGCTTCAGGATGCCTTTCTACACTATATAAAGGTGGAAATTTACATTGGAAACGTTTGGTTTAGCTGTTATAAAAGTTTGGTTTTTTAGTGCTGTAAATGCATTTTCAGCTCGCGCTGTACACATTTGCTATGAGAGGCATTATCTCATAAGGGAAATATTGGACAATCAAATTAATGACTGCCCAGGCTTCAGGATGTCTTTTTACACTATATAAAGGTGGAAATTTACATTGGAAACGTTTGGTTTAGCTGTTATAAAAGTTTGTTTTTTTAGTGCTGTAAATGCATTTTCAGCTCGCACTGTACACATTTGCTATGAGAGGCATTATCTCATAAGGGAAATATTGGACAATCAAATTAATGACTGCCCAGGCTTCAGGATGTCTTTTTACACTATATAAGGGTGGAAATTTACATTGGAAACGTTTAGTTTAGCTGTTAATGAAGTTTCGTTTTTTTAGTGCTGAAAATTCATTGTCTGCTGGCGCTGTACACATTTGCTATGTGAGGCATTATCTCATAAGGGAAATACTGGACAATCAAATTAATGACTGCCCAGGCTTCAGGATGTCTTTTTACACTATATAAAGGTGGAAATTTACATTGGAAACGTTTGGTTTAGCTGTTATAAAAGTTTGGTTTTTTAGTGCTGAAAATGCATTTTCAGCTCGCACTGTACACATTTGCTATGTGAGGCATTATCTCATAAGGGAAATACTGGACAATCAAATTAATGACTGCCCAGGCTTCAGGATGCCTTTTTACACTCTATAAATGTGGAAATTTACATTGGAAACGTTTGGTTTAGCTGTTAATGAAGTTTCGTTTTTTTAGTGCTGAAAATTCATTGTCTGCTGGCGCTGTACACTTTTTCTAAGTGTTGCAATATCTCATGAAGGAAATACTGGACAATCAAATTAATGACTTTCCAGGCTTCAGGATGCCTTTCTACACTATATAAAGGTGGAAATTTACAATTGAAACGTTTGGTTTAGCTGTTATAAAAGTTTGGTTTTTTAGTGCTGTAAATGCATTTTCAGCTCGCGCTGTACACATTTGCTATGAGAGGCATTATCTCATAAGGGAAATATTGGACAATCAAATTAATGACTGCCCAGGCTTCAGGATGTCTTTTTACACTATATAAAGGTGGAAATTTACATTGGAAACGTTTGGTTTAGCTGTTATAAAAGTTTGGTTTTTTAGTGCTGAAAATGCATTTTCAGCTCGCACTGTACACATTTGCTATGTGAGGCATTATCTCATAAGGGAAATACTGGACAATCAAATTAATGACTTCCCAGGCTTCAGGATGCCTTTTTACACTCTATAAATGTGGAAATTTACATTGGAAACGTTTGGTTTAGCTGTTAATGAAGTTTCGTTTTTTTAGTGCTGAAAATTCATTGTCTGCTGGCGCTGTACACTTTTTCTAAGTGTTGCAATATCTCATGAAGGAAATACTGGACAATCAAATTAATGACTTTCCAGGCTTCAGGATGCCTTTCTACACTATATAAAGGTGGAAATTTACATTGGAAACGTTTGGTTTAGCTGTTAATGAAGTTTCGTTTTTTTTAGTGCTGAAAATTCATTGTCTGCTGGCGCTGTACACTTTTTCTAAGTGTTGCAATATCTCATGAAGGAAATACTGGACAATCAAATTAATGACTTTCCAGGCTTCAGGATGCCTTTCTACACTATATAAAGGTGGAAATTTACATTGGAAACGTTTGGTTTAGCTGTTATAAAAGTTTGGTTTTTTAGTGCTGTAAATGCATTTTCAGCTCGCGCTGTACACATTTGCTATGAGAGGCATTATCTCATAAGGGAAATATTGGACAATCAAATTAATGACTGCCCAGGCTTCAGGATGTCTTTTTACACTATATAAAGGTGGACATTTACATTGGAAACGTTTAGTTCAGCTGTTAATGAAGTTTCGTTTTTTTAGTGCTGAAAATTCATTGTCTGCTGGCGCTGTACACTTTTTCTAAGTGTTGCAATATCTCATGAAGGAAATACTGGACAATCAAATTAATGACTTTCCAGGCTTCAGGATGCCTTTCTACACTATATAAAGGTGGAAATTTACATTGGAAACGTTTGGTTTAGCTGTTATAAAAGTTTGGGTTTTTAGTGCTGTAAATGCATTTTCAGCTCGCGCTGTACACATTTGCTATGAGAGGCATTATCTCATAAGGGAAATATTGGACAATCAAATTAATGACTGCCCAGGCTTCAGGATGTCTTTTTACACTATATAAAGGTTGAAATTTACATTGGAAACGTTTGGTTTAGCTGTTATAAAAGTTTGGTTTTTTAGTGCTGTAAATGCATTTTCAGCTCGCGCTGTACACATTTGCTATGAGAGGCATTATCTCATAAGGGAAATATTGGACAATCAAATTAATGACTGCCCAGGCTTCAGGATGTCTTTTTACACTATATAAAGGTGGAAATTTACATTGGAAACGTTTAGTTTAGCTGTTAATGAAGTTTCGTTTTTTTAGTGCTGGAAATTCATTGTCTGCTGGCGCTGTACACTTTTTCTAAGTGTTGCAATATCTCATGAAGGAAATACTGGACAATCAAATTAAAGACTTTCCAGGCTTCAGGATGCCTGTTTACACTATATAAAGGTGGAAATTTACATTGGAAACGTTTGGTTTAGCTGTTATAAAAGTTTGGTTTTTTAGTGCTGTAAATGCATTTTCAGCTCGCGCTGTACACATTTGCTATGAGAGGCATTATCTCATAAGGGAAATATTGGACAATCAAATTAATGACTGCCCAGGCTTCAGGATGTCTTTTTACACTATATAAAGGTGGAAATTTACATTGGAAACATTTAGTTTAGCTGTTAATGAAGTTTCGTTTTTTTAGTGCTGAAAATTCATTGTCTGCTGGCGCTGTACACTTTTTCTAAGTGTTGCAATATCTCATGAAGGAAATACTGGACAATCAAATTAATGACTTTCCAGGCTTCAGGATGCCTTTCTACACTATATAAAGGTGGAAATTTACATTGGAAACGTTTGGTTTAGCTGTTATAAAAGTTTGTTTTTTTAGTGCTGTAAATGCATTTTCAGCTCGCGCTGTACACATTTGCTATGAGAGGCATTATCTCATAAGGGAAATATTGGACAATCAAATTAATGACTGCCCAGGCTTCAGGATGTCTTTTTACACTATATAAAGGTGGAAATTTACATTGGAAACGTTTGGTTTAGCTGTTATAAAAGTTTGGTTTTTTAGTGCTGTAAATGCATTTTCAGCTCGCGCTGTACACATTTGCTATGAGAGGCATTATCTCATAAGGGAAATATTGGACAATCAAATTAATGACTGCCCAGGCTTCAGGATGTCTTTTTACACTATATAAAGGTGGAAATTTACATTGGAAACGTTTGGTTTTGCTGTTATAAAAGTTTGGTTTTTTAGTGCTGAAAATGCATTTTCAGCTCGCACTGTACACATTTGCTATGTGAGGCATTATCTCATAAGGGAAATACTGGACAATCAAATTAATGACTTCCCAGGCTTCAGGATGCATTTTTACACTCTATAAATGTGGAAATTTACATTGGAAACGTTTGGTTTAGCTGTTATAAAATTTTGTTTTTTTAGTGCTGTAAATGCATTTTCAGCTCGCGCTGTACACATTTGCTATGTGAGGCATTATCTCATAAGGGAAATACTGGACAATCAAATTAATGACTGCCCAGGCTTCAGGATGTCTTTTTACACTATATAAAGGTGGAAATTTACATTGGAAACGTTTGGTTTAGCTGTTATAAAAGTTTGGTTTTTTAGTGCTGAAAATGCATTTTCAGCTCGCACTGTACACATTTGCTATGTGAGGCATTATCTCATAAGGGAAATACTGGACAATCAAATTAATGACTTCCCAGGCTTCAGGATGCCTTTTTACACTCTATAAATGTGGAAATTTACATTGGAAACGTTTGGTTTAGCTGTTAATGAAGTTTCGTTTTTTTAGTGCTGAAAATTCATTGTCTGCTGGCGCTGTACACTTTTTCTAAGTGTTGCAATATCTCATGAAGGAAATACTGGACAATCAAATTAATGACTTTCCAGGCTTCAGGATGCCTTTCTACACTATATAAAGGTGGAAATTTACATTGGAAACGTTTGGTTTAGCTGTTATAAAAGTTTGGTTTTTTAGTGCTGTAAATGCATTTTCAGCTCGCGCTGTACACATTTGCTAAGAGGCATTATCTCATAAGGGAAATATTGGACAATCAAATTAATGACTGCCCAGGCTTCAGGATGTCTTTTTACACTATATAAAGGTGGAAATTTACATTGGAAACGTTTAGTTTAGCTGTTAATGAAGTTTCGTTTTTTTAGTGCTGGAAATTCATTGTCTGCTGGCGCTGTACACTTTTTCTAAGTGTTGCAATATCTCATGAAGGAAATACTGGACAATCAAATTAAAGACTTTCCAGGCTTCAGGATGCCTTTTTACACTATATAAAGGTGGAAATTTACATTGGAAACGTTTGGTTTAGCTGTTATAAAAGTTTGGTTTTTTAGTGCTGTAAATGCATTTTCAGCTCGCGCTGTACACATTTGCTATGAGAGGCATTATCTCATAAGGGAAATATTGGACAATCAAATTAATGACTGCCCAGGCTTCAGGATGTCTTTTTACACTATATAAAGGTGGAAATTTACATTGGAAACGTTTGGTTTAGCTGTTATAAAAGTTTGGTTTTTTAGTGCTGAAAATGCATTTTCAGCTCGCACTGTACACATTTGCTATGTGAGGCATTATCTCATAAGGGAAATACTGGACAATCAAATTAATGACTTCCCAGGCTTCAGGATGCATTTTTACACTCTATAAATGTGGAAATTTACATTGGAAACGTTTGGTTTAGCTGTTATAAAAGTTTGTTTTTTTAGTGCTGTAAATGCATTTTCAGCTCGCGCTGTACACATTTGCTATGTGAGGCATTATCTCATAAGGGAAATACTGGACAATCAAATTAATGACTGCCCAGGCTTCAGGATGTCTTTTTACACTATATAAAGGTGGAAATTTACATTGGAAACGTTTGGTTTAGCTGTTATAAAAGTTTGGTTTTTTAGTGCTGAAAATGCATTTTCAGCTCGCACTGTACACATTTGCTATGTGAGGCATTATCTCATAAGGGAAATACTGGACAATCAAATTAATGACTTCCCAGGCTTCAGGATGCCTTTTTACACTCTATAAATGTGGAAATTTACATTGGAAACGTTTGGTTTAGCTGTTAATGAAGTTTCGTTTTTTTAGTGCTGAAAATTCATTGTCTGCTGGCGCTGTACACTTTTTCTAAGTGTTGCAATATCTCATGAAGGAAATACTGGACAATCAAATTAATGACTTTCCAGGCTTCAGGATGCCTTTCTACACTATATAAAGGTGGAAATTTACATTGGAAACGTTTGGTTTAGCTGTTATAAAAGTTTGGTTTTTTAGTGCTGTAAATGCATTTTCAGCTCGCGCTGTACACATTTGCTATGAGAGGCATTATCTCATAAGGGAAATATTGGACAATCAAATTAATGACTGCCCAGGCTTCAGGATGTCTTTTTACACTATATAAAGGTGGAAATTTACATTGGAAACGTTTAGTTTAGCTGTTAATGAAGTTTCGTTTTTTTAGTGCTGGAAATTCATTGTCTGCTGGCGCTGTACACTTTTTCTAAGTGTTGCAATATCTCATGAAGGAAATACTGGACAATCAAATTAAAGACTTTCCAGGCTTCAGGATGCCTTTTTACACTATATAAAGGTGGAAATTTACATTGGAAACGTTTGGTTTAGCTGTTATAAAAGTTTGGTTTTTTAGTGCTGTAAATGCATTTTCAGCTCGCGCTGTACACATTTGCTATGAGAGGCATTATCTCATAAGGGAAATATTGGACAATCAAATTAATGACTGCCCAGGCTTCAGGATGTCTTTTTACACTATATAAAGGTGGAAATTTACATTGGAAACATTTAGTTTAGCTGTTAATGAAGTTTCGTTTTTTTAGTGCTGAAAATTCATTTTCTGCTGGCGCTGTACACTTTTTCTAAGTGTTGCAATATCTCATGAAGGAAATACTGGACAATCAAATTAATGACTTTCCAGGCTTCAGGATGCCTTTCTACACTATATAAAGGTGGAAATTTACATTGGAAACGTTTGGTTTAGCTGTTATAAAAGTTTGTTTTTTTAGTGCTGTAAATGCATTTTCAGCTCGCGCTGTACACATTTGCTATGAGAGGCATTATCTCATAAGGGAAATATTGGACAATCAAATTAATGACTGCCCAGGCTTCAGGATGTCTTTTTACACTATATAAAGGTGGAAATTTACATTGGAAACGTTTGGTTTAGCTGTTATAAAAGTTTGGTTTTTTAGTGCTGTAAATGCATTTTCAGCTCGCGCTGTACACATTTGCTATGAGAGGCATTATCTCATAAGGGAAATATTGGACAATCAAATTAATGGCTGCCCGGGCTTCAGGATGTCTTTTTACACTATATAAAGGTGGAAATTTACATTGGAAACGTTTAGTTTAGCTGTTAATGAAGTTTCGTTTTTTTAGTGCTGAAAATTCATTGTCTGCTGGCGCTGTACACTTTTTCTAAATGTTGCAATATCTCATGAAGGAAATACTGGACAATCAAATTAATGACTTTCCAGGCTTCAGGATGCCTTTCTACACTATATAAAGGTGGAAATTTACATTGGAAACGTTTGGTTTAGCTGTTATAAAAGTTTGGTTTTTTAGTGCTGTAAATGCATTTTCAGCTCGCGCTGTACACATTTGCTATGAGAGGCATTATCTCATAAGGGAAATATTGGACAATCAAATTAATGACTGCCCAGGCTTCAGGATGTCTTTTTACACTATATAAAGGTGGAAATTTACATTGGAAACGTTTGGTTTAGCTGTTATAAAAGTTTGGTTTTTTAGTGCTGAAAATGCATTTTCAGCTCGCACTGTACACATTTGCTATGTGAGGCATTATCTCATAAGGGAAATACTGGACAATCAAATTAATGACTTCCCAGGCTTCAGGATGCATTTTTACACTCTATAAATGTGGAAATTTACATTGGAAACGTTTGGTTTAGCTGTTATAAAAGTTTGTTTTTTTAGTGCTGTAAATGCATTTTCAGCTCGCGCTGTACACATTTGCTATGTGAGGCATTATCTCATAAGGGAAATACTGGACAATCAAATTAATGACTGCCCAGGCTTCAGGATGTCTTTTTACACTATATAAAGGTGGAAATTTACATTGGAAACGTTTGGTTTAGCTGTTATAAAAGTTTGGTTTTTTAGTGCTGAAAATGCATTTTCAGCTCGCACTGTACACATTTGCTATGTGAGGCATTATCTCATAAGGGAAATACTGGACAATCAAATTAATGACTTCCCAGGCTTCAGGATGCCTTTTTACACTCTATAAATGTGGAAATTTACATTGGAAACGTTTGGTTTAGCTGTTAATGAAGTTTCGTTTTTTTAGTGCTGAAAATTCATTGTCTGCTGGCGCTGTACACTTTTTCTAAGTGTTGCAATATCTCATGAAGGAAATACTGGACAATCAAATTAATGACTTTCCAGGCTTCAGGATGCCTTTCTACACTATATAAAGGTGGAAATTTACATTGGAAACGTTTGGTTTAGCTGTTATAAAAGTTTGGTTTTTTAGTGCTGTAAATGCATTTTCAGCTCGCGCTGTACACATTTGCTATGAGAGGCATTATCTCATAAGGGAAATATTGGACAATCAAATTAATGACTGCCCAGGCTTCAGGATGTCTTTTTACACTATATAAAGGTGGAAATTTACATTGGAAACGTTTAGTTTAGCTGTTAATGAAGTTTCGTTTTTTTAGTGCTGGAAATTCATTGTCTGCTGGCGCTGTACACTTTTTCTAAGTGTTGCAATATCTCATGAAGGAAATACTGGACAATCAAATTAAAGACTTTCCAGGCTTCAGGATGCCTTTTTACACTATATAAAGGTGGAAATTTACATTGGAAACGTTTGGTTTAGCTGTTATAAAAGTTTGGTTTTTTAGTGCTGTAAATGCATTTTCAGCTCGCGCTGTACACATTTGCTATGAGAGGCATTATCTCATAAGGGAAATATTGGACAATCAAATTAATGACTGCCCAGGCTTCAGGATGTCTTTTTACACTATATAAAGGTGGAAATTTACATTGGAAACATTTAGTTTAGCTGTTAATGAAGTTTCGTTTTTTTAGTGCTGAAAATTCATTGTCTGCTGGCGCTGTACACTTTTTCTAAGTGTTGCAATATCTCATGAAGGAAATACTGGACTGTTAATGAAGTTTCGTTTTTTTAGTGCTGAAAATTCATTGTCTGCTGGCGCTGTACACTTTTTCTAAGTGTTGCAATATCTCATGAAGGAAATACTGGACAATCAAATTAATGACTTTCCAGGCTTCAGATGCCTTTCTACACTATATAAAGGTGGAAATTTACATTGGAAACGTTTGGTTTAGCTGTTATAAATAGTTTGTTTTTTTAGTGCTGTAAATGCATTTTCAGCTCGCACTGTACACATTTGCTATGTGAGGCATTATCTCATAAGGGAAATACTGGACAATCAAATTAATGACTTCCCAGGCTTCAGGATGCATTTTTACACTCTATAAATGTGGAAATTTACATTGGAAACGTTTGGTTTAGCTGTTATAAAAGTTTGTTTTTTTAGTGCTGTAAATGCATTTTCAGCTCGCGCTGTACACATTTGCTATGTGAGGCATTATCTCATAAGGGAAATACTGGACAATCAAATTAATGACTGCCCAGGCTTCAGGATGTCTTTTTACACTATATAAAGGTGGAAATTTACATTGGAAACGTTTGGTTTAGCTGTTATAAAAGTTTGGTTTTTTAGTGCTGAAAATGCATTTTCAGCTCGCACTGTACACATTTGCTATGTGAGGCATTATCTCATAAGGGAAATACTGGACAATCAAATTAATGACTTCCCAGGCTTCAGGATGCCTTTTTACACTCTATAAATGTGGAAATTTACATTGGAAACGTTTGGTTTAGCTGTTAATGAAGTTTCGTTTTTTTAGTGCTGAAAATTCATTGTCTGCTGGCGCTGTACACTTTTTCTAAGTGTTGCAATATCTCATGAAGGAAATACTGGACAATCAAATTAATGACTTTCCAGGCTTCAGGATGCCTTTCTACACTATATAAAGGTGGAAATTTACATTGGAAACGTTTGGTTTAGCTGTTATAAAAGTTTGGTTTTTTAGTGCTGTAAATGCATTTTCAGCTCGCGCTGTACACATTTGCTATGAGAGGCATTATCTCATAAGGGAAATATTGGACAATCAAATTAATGACTGCCCAGGCTTCAGGATGTCTTTTTACACTATATAAAGGTGGAAATTTACATTGGAAACGTTTAGTTTAGCTGTTAATGAAGTTTCGTTTTTTTAGTGCTGGAAATTCATTGTCTGCTGGCGCTGTACACTTTTTCTAAGTGTTGCAATATCTCATGAAGGAAATACTGGACAATCAAATTAAAGACTTTCCAGGCTTCAGGATGCCTTTTTACACTATATAAAGGTGGAAATTTACATTGGAAACGTTTGGTTTAGCTGTTATAAAAGTTTGGTTTTTTAGTGCTGTAAATGCATTTTCAGCTCGCGCTGTACACATTTGCTATGAGAGGCATTATCTCATAAGGGAAATATTGGACAATCAAATTAATGACTGCCCAGGCTTCAGGATGTCTTTTTACACTATATAAAGGTGGAAATTTACATTGGAAACGTTTGGTTTAGCTGTTATAAAAGTTTGGTTTTTTAGTGCTGAAAATGCATTTTCAGCTCGCACTGTACACATTTGCTATGTGAGGCATTATCTCATAAGGGAAATACTGGACAATCAAATTAATGACTTCCCAGGCTTCAGGATGCCTTTTTACACTCTATAAATGTGGAAATTTACATTGGAAACGTTTGGTTTAGCTGTTAATGAAGTTTCGTTTTTTTAGTGCTGAAAATTCATTGTCTGCTGGCGCTGTACACTTTTTCTAAGTGTTGCAATATCTCATGAAGGAAATACTGGACAATCAAATTAATGACTTTCCAGGCTTCAGGATGCCTTTCTACACTATATAAAGGTGGAAATTTACATTGGAAACGTTTGGTTTAGCTGTTAATGAAGTTTCGTTTTTTTTAGTGCTGAAAATTCATTGTCTGCTGGCGCTGTACACTTTTTCTAAGTGTTGCAATATCTCATGAAGGAAATACTGGACAATCAAATTAATGACTTTCCAGGCTTCAGGATGCCTTTCTACACTATATAAAGGTGGAAATTTACATTGGAAACGTTTGGTTTAGCTGTTATAAAAGTTTGTTTTTTTAGTGCTGTAAATGCATTTTCAGCTCGCGCTGTACACATTTGCTATGAGAGGCATTATCTCATAAGGGAAATATTGGACAATCAAATTAATGACTGCCCAGGCTTCAGGATGTCTTTTTACACTATATAAAGGTGGAAATTTACATTGGAAACGTTTGGTTTAGCTGTTATAAAAGTTTGTTTTTTTAGTGCTGTAAATGCATTTTCAACTCGCGCTGTACACATTTGCTATGAGAGGCATTATCTCATAAGGGAAATATTGGACAATCAAATTAATGGCTGCCCAGGCTTCAGGATGTATTTTTACACTATATAAAGGTGGAAATTTACATTGGAAACGTTTAGTTTAGCTGTTAATGAAGTTTCGTTTTTTTAGTGCTGAAAATTCATTGTCTGCTGGCGCTGTACACTTTTTCTAAGTGTTGCAATATCTCATGAAGGAAATACTGGACAATCAAATTAATGACTTTCCAGGCTTCAGGATGCCTTTCTACACTATATAAAGGTGGAAATTTACATTGGAAACGTTTGGTTTAGCTGTTATAAATAGTTTGTTTTTTTAGTGCTGTAAATGCATTTTCAGCTCGCACTGTACACATTTGCTATGTGAGGCAATATCTCATAAGGGAAATACTGGACAATCAAATTAATGACTTCCCAGGCTTCAGGATGCCTTTTTACACTCTATAAATGTGGAAAATTACATTGGAAACGTTTGGTTTAGCTGTTAATGAAGTTTCGTTTTTTTAGTGCTGAAAATTCATTGTCTGCTGGCGCTGTACACTTTTTCTAAGTGTTGCAATATCTCATGAAGGAAATACTGGACAATCAAATTAATGACTTTCCAGGCTTCAGGATGCCTTTCTACACTATATAAAGGTGGAAATTTACATTGGAAACGTTTGGTTTAGCTGTTATAAAAGTTTGGTTTTTTAGTGCTGTAAATGCATTTTCAGCTCGCGCTGTACACATTTGCTATGAGAGGCATTATCTCATAAGGGAAATATTGGACAATCAAATTAATGACTGCCCAGGCTTCAGGATGTCTTTTTACACTATATAAGGGTGGAAATTTACATTGGAAACGTTTAGTTTAGCTGTTAATGAAGTTTCGTTTTTTTAGTGCTGAAAATTCATTGTCTGCTGGCGCTGTACACTTTTTCTAAGTGTTGCAATATCTCATGAAGGAAATACTGGACAATCAAATTAATGACTTTCCAGGCTTCAGGATGCCTTTCTACA
This sequence comes from Idiotropiscis lumnitzeri, assembly GCF_059441095.1. Lineage (NCBI taxonomy): Eukaryota > Metazoa > Chordata > Actinopteri > Syngnathiformes > Syngnathidae > Idiotropiscis > Idiotropiscis lumnitzeri. The sequence continues at coordinate 57,676 of NW_028283824.1, forward strand.
CTATATAAAGGTGGAAATGTACATTGGAAACGTTTGGTTTAGCTGTTATAAAAGTTTGGTTTTTTAGTGCTGTAAATGCATTTTCAGCTCGCGCTGTACACATTTGCTATGAGAGGCATTATCTCATAAGGGAAATATTGGACAATCAAATAATGACTGCCCAGGCTTCAGGATGTCTTTTTACACTATATAAAGGTGGAAATTTACATTGGAAACGTTTGGTTTAGCTGTTATAAAAGTTTGTTTTTTTTAGTGCTGAAAATGCATTTTCAGCTCGCACTGTCCACATTTGCTATGTGAGGCATTATCTCATAAGGGAAATACTGGACAATCAAATTAATGACTGCCCAGGCTTCAGGATGTCTTTTACACTATATAAAGGTGGAAATTTACATTTGAAACGTTTGGTTTAGCTGTTATAAAAGTTTGGTTTTTTAGTGCTGTAAATGCATTTTCAGCTCGCGCTGTACACATTTGCTATGAGAGGCATTATCTCATAAGGGAAATATTGGACAATCAAATTAATGACTGCCCAGGCTTCAGGATGTCTTTTTACACTATATAAAGGTGGAAATTTACATTGGAAACGTTTGGTTTAGCTGTTATAAAAGTTTGGTTTTTTAGTGCTGAAAATGCATTTTCAGCTCGCACTGTACACATTTGCTATGTGAGGCATTATCTCATAAGGGAAATACTGGACAATCAAATTAATGACTTCCCAGGCTTCAGGATGCCTTTTTACACTCTATAAATGTGGAAATTTACATTGGAAACGTTTGGTTTAGCTGTTAATGAAGTTTCGTTTTTTTAGTGCTGAAAATTCATTGTCTGCTGGCGCTGTACACTTTTTCTAAGTGTTGCAATATCTCATGAAGGAAATACTGGACAATCAAATTAATGACTTTCCAGGCTTCAGGATGCCTTTCTACACTATATAAAGGTGGAAATTTACATTGGAAACGTTTGGTTTAGCTGTTAATGAAGTTTCGTTTTTTTTAGTGCTGAAAATTCATTGTCTGCTGGCGCTGTACACTTTTTCTAAGTGTTGCAATATCTCATGAAGGAAATACTGGACAATCAAATTAATGACTTTCCAGGCTTCAGGATGCCTTTCTACACTATATAAAGGTGGAAATTTACATTGGAAACGTTTGGTTTAGCTGTTATAAAAGTTTGGTTTTTTAGTGCTGTAAATGCATTTTCAGCTCGCGCTGTACACATTTGCTATGAGAGGCATTATCTCATAAGGGAAATATTGGACAATCAAATTAATGGCTGCCCAGGCTTCAGGATGTCTTTTTACACTATATAAAGGTGGAAATTTACATTGGAAACGTTTAGTTTAGCTGTTAATGAAGTTTCGTTTTTTTAGTGCTGAAAATTCATTGTCTGCTGGCGCTGTACACTTTTTCTAAGTGTTGCAATATCTCATGAAGGAAATACTGGACAATCAAATTAATGACTTTCCAGGCTTCAGATGCCTTTCTACACTATATAAAGGTGGAAATTTACATTGGAAACGTTTGGTTTAGCTGTTATAAATAGTTTGTTTTTTTAGTGCTGTAAATGCATTTTCAGCTCGCACTGTACACATTTGCTATGTGAGGCATTATCTCATAAGGGAAATACTGGACAATCAAATTAATGACTTCCCAGGCTTCAGGATGCCTTTTTACACTCTATAAATGTGGAAATTTACATTGGAAACGTTTGGTTTAGCTGTTAATGAAGTTTCGTTTTTTTAGTGCTGAAAATTCATTGTCTGCTGGCGCTGTACACTTTTTCTAAGTGTTGCAATATCTCATGAAGGAAATACTGGACAATCAAATTAATGACTTTCCAGGCTTCAGGATGCCTTTCTACACTATATAAAGGTGGAAATTTACATTGGAAACGTTTGGTTTAGCTGTTATAAAAGTTTGGTTTTTTAGTGCTGTAAATGCATTTTCAGCTCGCGCTGTACACATTTGCTATGAGAGGCATTATCTCATAAGGGAAATATTGGACAATCAAATTAATGACTGCCCAGGCTTCAGGATGTCTTTTTACACTATATAAGGGTGGAAATTTACATTGGAAACGTTTAGTTTAGCTGTTAATGAAGTTTCGTTTTTTTAGTGCTGAAAATTCATTGTCTGCTGGCGCTGTACACTTTTTCTAAGTGTTGCAATATCTCATGAAGGAAATACTGGACAATCAAATTAATGACTTTCCTGGCTTCAGGATGCCTTTCTACACTATATAAAGGTGGAAATTTACATTGGAAACGTTTGGTTTAGCTGTTATAAAAGTTTGGTTTTTTAGTGCTGTAAATGCATTTTCAGCTCGCGCTGTACACATTTGCTATGAGAGGCATTATCTCAGAAGGGAAATATTGGACAATCAAATTAATGACTGCCCAGGCTTCAGGATGTCTTTTTACACTATATAAAGGTGGAAATTTACATTGGAAACGTTTGGTTTAGCTGTTATAAAAGTTTGGTTTTTTTAGTGCTGAAAATGCATTTTCAGCTCGCACTGTACACATTTGCTGTGTGAGGCATTATCTCATAAGGGAAATACTGGACAATCAAATTAATGACTGCCCAGGCTTCAGGATGTCTTTTTACACTATATAAAGGTGGAAATTTACATTGGAAACGTTTGGTTTAGCTGTTATAAAAGTTTGGTTTTTTAGTGCTGAAAATGCATTTTCAGCTCGCACTGTACACATTTGCTATGAGAGGCATTATCTCATAAGGGAAATATTGGACAATCAAATTAATGACTGCCCAGGCTTCAGGATGTCTTTTTACACTATATAAAGGTGGAAATTTACATTGGAAACGTTTGGTTTAGCTGTTATAAAAGTTTGGTTTTTTTAGTGCTGAAAATGCATTTTCAGCTCGCACTGTACACTTTTGCTGTGTGAGGCATTATCTCATAATGGAAATACTGGACAATCAAATTAATGACTGCCCAGGCTTCAGGATGTCTTTTTACACTATATAAAGGTGGAAATTTACATTGGAAACGTTTGGTTTAGCTGTTATAAAAGTTTGGTTTTTTAGTGCTGAAAATGCATTTTCAGCTCGCACTGTACACATTTGCTATGTGAGGCATTATCTCATAAGGGAAATACTGGACAATCAAATTAATGACTTCCCAGGCTTCAGGATGCCTTTTTACACTCTATAAATGTGGAAATTTACATTGGAAACGTTTGGTTTAGCTGTTAATGAAGTTTCGTTTTTTTAGTGCTGAAAATTCATTGTCTGCTGGCGCTGTACACTTTTTCTAAGTGTTGCAATATCTCATGAAGGAAATACTGGACAATCAAATTAATGACTTTCCAGGCTTCAGGATGCCTTTCTACACTATATAAAGGTGGAAATTTACATTGGAAACGTTTGGTTTAGCTGTTATAAATGTTTGGTTTTTTAGTGCTGTAAATGCATTTTCAGCTCGCGCTGTACACATTTGCTATGAGAAGCATTATCTCATAAGGGAAATATTGGACAATCAAATTAATGACTGCCCAGGCTTCAGGATGTCTTTTTACACTATATAAGGGTGGAAATTTACATTGGAAACGTTTAGTTTAGCTGTTAATGAAGTTTCGTTTTTTTAGTGCTGAAAATTCATTGTCTGCTGGCGCTGTACACTTTTTCTAAGTGTTGCAATATCTCATGAAGGAAATACTGGACAATCAAATTAATGACTTTCCAGGCTTCAGGATGCCTTTCTACACTATATAAAGGTGGAAATGTACATTGGAAACGTTTGGTTTAGCTGTGATAAAAGTTTGGTTTTTTAGTGCTGTAAATGCATTTTCAGCTCGCGCTGTACACATTTGCTATGAGAGGCATTATCTCAGAAGGGAAATATTGGACAATCAAATTAATGACTGCCCAGGCTTCAGGATGTCTTTTTACACTATATAAAGGTGGAAATTTACATTGGAAACGTTTGGTTTAGCTGTTATAAAAGTTTGGTTTTTTTAGTGCTGAAAATGCATTTTCAGCTCGCACTGTACACATTTGCTATGTGAGGCATTATCTCATAAGGGAAATACTGGACAATCAAATTAATGACTGCCCAGGCTTCAGGATGTCTTTTTACACTATATAAAGGTGGAAATTTACATTGGAAACGTTTGGTTTAGCTGTTAATGAAGTTTCGTTTTTTTAGTGCTGAAAATTCATTGTCTGCTGGCGCTGTACACTTTTTCTAAGTGTTGCAATATCTCATGAAGGAAATACTGGACAATCAAATTAATGACTTTCCAGGCTTCAGGATGCCTTTCTACACTATATAAAGGTGGAAATGTACATTGGAAACGTTTGGTTTAGCTGTTATAAAAGTTTGGTTTTTTAGTGCTGTAAATGCATTTTCAGCTCGCGCTGTACACATTTGCTATGAGAGGCATTATCTCAGAAGGGAAATATTGGACAATCAAATTAATGACTGCCCAGGCTTCAGGATGTCTTTTTACACTATATAAAGGTGGAAATTTACATTGGAAACGTTTGGTTTAGCTGTTATAAAAGTTTGGTTTTTTTAGTGCTGAAAATGCATTTTCAGCTCGCACTGTACACATTTGCTATGTGAGGCATTATCTCATAAGGGAAATACTGGACAATCAAATTAATGACTGCCCAGGCTTCAGGATGTCTTTTTACACTATATAAAGGTGGAAATTTACATTGGAAACGTTTGGTTTAGCTGTTATAAAAGTTTGGTTTTTTAGTGCTGAAAATGCATTTTCAGCTCGCACTGTACACATTTGCTATGTGAGGCATTATCTCATAAGGGAAATACTGGACAATCAAATTAATGACTTCCCAGGCTTCAGGATGCCTTTTTACACTCTATAAATGTGGAAATTTACATTGGAAACGTTTGGTTTAGCTGTTAATGAAGTTTCGTTTTTTTAGTGCTGAAAATTCATTTTCAGCTCGCACTGTACACATTTGCTATGTGAGGCATTATCTCATAAGGGAAATACTGGACAATCAAATTAATGACTTCCCAGGCTTCAGGATGCCTTTTTACACTCTATAAATGTGGAAATTTACATTGGAAACGTTTGGTTTAGCTGTTAATGAAGTTTCGTTTTTTTAGTGCTGAAAATTCATTGTCTGCTGGCGCTGTACACTTTTTCTAAGTGTTGCAATATCTCATGAAGGAAATACTGGACAATCAAATTAATGACTTTCCAGGATTCAAGATGCCTTTCTACACTATATAAAGGTGGAAATTTACATTGGAAACGTTTGGTTTAGCTGTTAATGAAGTTTGGTTTTTTTAGTGCTGAAAATGCATTTTCAGCTCGCACTGTACACATTTGCTATGTGAGGCATTATCTCATAAGGGAAATACTGGACAATCAAATTAATGACTGCCCAGGCTTCAGGATGTCTTTTTACACTATATAAAGGTGGAAATTTACATTGGAAACGTTTGGTTTAGCTGTTATAAAAGTTTGGTTTTTTAGTGCTGAAAATGCATTTTCAGCTCGCACTGTACACATTTGCTATGTGAGGCATTATCTCATAAGGGAAATACTGGACAATCAAATTAATGACTTCCCAGGCTTCAGGATGCCTTTTTACACTCTATAAATGTGGAAATTTACATTGGAAACGTTTGGTTTAGCTGTTAATGAAGTTTCGTTTTTTTAGTGCTGAAAATTCATTGTCTGCTGGCGCTGTACACTTTTTCTAAGTGTTGCAATATCTCATGAAGGAAATACTGGACAATCAAATTAATGACTTTCCAGGATTCAAGATGCCTTTCTACACTATATAAAGGTGGAAATTTACATTGGAAACGTTTGGTTTAGCTGTTATAAAAGTTTGGTTTTTTAGTGCTGAAAATGCATTTTCAGCTCGCGCTGTACACATTTGCTATGAGAGGCATTATCTCATAAGGGAAATATTGGACAATCAAATTAATGACTGCCCAGGCTTCAGGATGTCTTTTTACACTATATAAGGGTGGAAATTTACATTGGAAACGTTTAGTTTAGCTGTTAATTAAGTTTCGTTTTTTTAGTGCTGAAAATTCATTGTCTGCTGGCGCTGTACACTTTTTCTAAGTGTTGCAATATCTCATGAAGGAAATACTGGACAATCAAATTAATGACTTTCCAGGCTTCAGGATGCCTTCTACACTATATAAAGGTGGAAATGTACATTGGAAACGTTTGGTTTAGCTGTTATAAAAGTTTGGTTTTTTAGTGCTGTAAATGCATTTTCAGCTCGCGCTGTACACATTTGCTATGAGAGGCATTATCTCAGAAGGGAAATATTGGACAATCAAATTAATGACTGCCCAGGCTTCAGGATGTCTTTTTACACTATATAAAGGTGGAAATTTACATTGGAAACGTTTGGTTTAGCTGTTATAAAAGTTTGGTTTTTTTAGTGCTGAAAATGCATTTTCAGCTCGCACTGTACACATTTGCTGTGTGAGGCATTATCTCATAAGGGAAATACTGGACAATCAAATTAATGACTGCCCAGGTTTCAGGATGTCTTTTTACACTATATAAAGGTGGAAATTTACATTGGAAACGTTTGGTTTAGCTGTTATAAAAGTTTGGTTTTTTAGTGCTGAAAATGCATTTTCAGCTCGCACTGTACACATTTGCTATGTGAGGCATTATCTCATAAGGGAAATACTGGACAATCAAATTAATGACTTCCCAGGCTTCAGGATGCCTTTTTACACTCTATAAATGTGGAAATTTACATTGGAAACGTTTGGTTTAGCTGTTAATGAAGTTTCGTTTTTTTAGTGCTGAAAATTCATTGTCTGCTGGCGCTGTACACTTTTTCTAAGTGTTGCAATATCTCATGAAGGAAATACTGGACAATCAAATTAATGACTTTCCAGGCTTCAGGATGCCTTTCTACACTATATAAAGGTGGAAATTTACATTGGAAACGTTTGGTTTAGCTGTTATAAAAGTTTGGTTTTTTAGTGCTGTAAATGCATTTTCAGCTCGCGCTGTACACATTTGCTATGAGAGGCATTATCTCATAAGGGAAATATTGGACAATCAAATTAATGACTGCCCAGGCTTCAGGATGTCTTTTTACACTATATAAGGGTGGAAATTTACATTGGAAACGTTTAGTTTAGCTGTTAATGAAGTTTCGTTTTTTTAGTGCTGAAAATTCATTGTCTGCTGGCGCTGTACACTTTTTCTAAGTGTTGCAATATCTCATGAAGGAAATACTGGACAATCAAATTAATGACTTTCCAGGCTTCAGGATGCCTTTCTACACTATATAAAGGTGGAAATGTACATTGGAAACGTTTGGTTTAGCTGTTATAAAAGTTTGGTTTTTTAGTGCTGTAAATGCATTTTCAGCTCGCGCTGTACACATTTGCTATGAGAGGCATTATCTCAGAAGGGAAATATTGGACAATCAAATTAATGACTGCCCAGGCTTCAGGATGTCTTTTTACACTATATAAAGGTGGAAATTTACATTGGAAACGTTTGGTTTAGCTGTTATAAAAGTTTGTTTTTTTTAGTGCTGAAAATGCATTTTCAGCTCGCACTGTACACATTTGCTGTGTGAGGCATTATCTCATAAGGGAAATACTGGACAATCAAATTAATGACTGCCCAGGCTTCAGGATGTCTTTTTACACTATATAAAGGTGGAAATTTACATTGGAAACGTTTGGTTTAGCTGTTATAAAAGTTTGTTTTTTTAGTGCTGAAAATGCATTTTCAGCTCGCACTGTACACATTTGCTATGTGAAGCATTATCTCATAAGGGAAATACTGGACAATCAAATTAATGACTTCCCAGGCTTCAGGATGCCTTTTTACACTCTATAAATGTGGAAATTTACATTGGAAACGTTTGGTTTAGCTGTTAATGAAGTTTCGTTTTTTTAGTGCTGAAAATTCATTGTCTGCTGGCACTGTACACTTTTTCTAAGTGTTGCATAATCTCATGAAGGAAATACTGGACAATCAAATTAATGACTTTCCAGGCTTCAGGATGCCTTTTATACACTATATAAAGGTGGAAATTTACATTGGAAACGTTTGGTTTAGCTGTTATAAAAGTTTGGTTTTTTAGTGCTGTAAATGCATTTTCAGCTCGCGCTGTACACATTTGCTATGAGAGGCATTATCTCATAAGGGAAATATTGGACAATCAAATTAATGACTGCCCAGGCTTCAGGATGTCTTTTTACACTATATAAGGGTGGAAATTTACATTGGAAACGTTTAGTTTAGCTGTTAATGAAGTTTCGTTTTTTTAGTGCTGAAAATTCATTGTCTGCTGGCGCTGTACACTTTATCTAAGTGTTGCAATATCTCATGAAGGAAATACTGGACAATCAAATTAATGACTTTCCAGGCTTCAGGATGCCTTTCTACACTCTATAAAGGTGGAAATGTACATTGGAAACGTTTGGTTTAGCTGTTATAAAAGTTTGGTTTTTTAGTGCTGTAAATGCATTTTCAGCTCGCGCTGTACACATTTGCTATGAGAGGCATTATCTCAGAAGGGAAATATTGGACAATCAAATTAATGACTGCCCAGGCTTCAGGATGTCTTTTTACACTATATAAAGGTGGAAATTTACATTGGAAACGTTTGGTTTAGCTGTTATAAAAGTTTGGTTTTTTTAGTGCTGAAAATGCATTTTCAGCTCGCACTGTACACATTTGCTGTGTGAGGCATTATCTCATAAGGGAAATACTGGACAATCAAATTAATGACTGCCCAGGCTTCAGGATGTCTTTTTACACTATATAAAGGTGGAAATTTACATTGGAAACGTTTGGTTTAGCTGTTATAAAAGTTTGGTTTTTTAGTGCTGAAAATGCATTTTCAGCTCGCACTGTACACATTTGCTATGTGAGGCATTATCTCATAAGGGAAATACTGGACAATCAAATTAATGACTTCCCAGGCTTCAGGATGCCTTTTTACACTCTATAAATGTGGAAATTTACATTGGAAACGTTTGGTTTAGCTGTTAATGAAGTTTCGTTTTTTTAGTGCTGAAAATTCATTGTCTGCTGGCGCTGTACACTTTTTCTAAGTGTTGCAATATCTCATGAAGGAAATACTGGACAATCAAATTAATGACTTTCCAGGCTTCAGGATGCCTTTCTACACTATATAAAGGTGGAAATTTACATTGGAAACGTTTGGTTTAGCTGTTATAAAAGTTTGGTTTTTTAGTGCTGTAAATGCATTTTCAGCTCGCGCTGTACACATTTGCTATGAGAAGCATTATCTCATAAGGGAAATATTGGACAATCAAATTAATGACTGCCCAGGCTTCAGGATGTCTTTTTACACTATATAAGGGTGGAAATTTACATTGGAAACGTTTAGTTTAGCTGTTAATGAAGTTTCGTTTTTTTAGTGCTGAAAATTCATTGTCTGCTGGCGCTGTACACTTTTTCTAAGTGTTGCAATATCTCATGAAGGAAATACTGGACAATCAAATTAATGACTTTCCAGGCTTCAGGATGCCTTTCTACACTATATAAAGGTGGAAATGTACATTGGAAACGTTTGGTTTAGCTGTTATAAAAGTTTGGTTTTTTAGTGCTGTAAATGCATTTTCAGCTCGCGCTGTACACATTTGCTATGAGAGGCATTATCTCAGAAGGGAAATATTGGACAATCAAATTAATGACTGCCCAGGCTTCAGGATGTCTTTTTACACTATATAAAGGTGGAAATTTACATTGGAAACGTTTGGTTTAGCTGTTATAAAAGTTTGTTTTTTTTAGTGCTGAAAATGCATTTTCAGCTCGCACTGTACACATTTGCTGTGTGAGGCATTATCTCATAAGGGAAATACTGGACAATCAAATTAATGACTGCCCAGGCTTCAGGATGTCTTTTTACACTATATAAAGGTGGAAATTTACATTGGAAACGTTTGGTTTAGCTGTTATAAAAGTTTGGTTTTTTAGTGCTGAAAATGCATTTTCAGCTCGCACTGTACACATTTGCTATGTGAGGCATTATCTCATAAGGGAAATACTGGACAATCAAATTAATGACTTCCCAGGCTTCAGGATGCCTTTTTACACTCTATAAATGTGGAAATTTACATTGGAAACGTTTGGTTTAGCTGTTAATGAAGTTTCGTTTTTTTAGTGCTGAAAATTCATTGTCTGCTGGCGCTGTACACTTTTTCTAAGTGTTGCAATATCTCATGAAGGAAATACTGGACAATCAAATTAATGACTTTCCAGGCTTCAGGATGCCTTTCTACACTATATAAAGGTGGAAATTTACATTGGAAACGTTTGGTTTAGCTGTTATAAAAGTTTGGTTTTTTAGTGCTGTAAATGCATTTTCAGCTCGCGCTGTACACATTTGCTATGAGAGGCATTATCTCATAAGGGAAATATTGGACAATCAAATTAATGACTGCCCAGGCTTCAGGATGTCTTTTTACACTATATAAGGGTGGAAATTTACATTGGAAACGTTTAGTTTAGCTGTTAATGAAGTTTCGTTTTTTTAGTGCTGAAAATTCATTGTCTGCTGGCGCTGTACACTTTTTCTAAGTGTTGCAATATCTCATGAAGGAAATACTGGACAATCAAATTAATGACTTTCCAGGCTTCAGGATGCCTTTCTACACTATATAAAGGTGGAAATGTACATTGGAAACGTTTGGTTTAGCTGTTATAAAAGTTTGGTTTTTTAGTGCTGTAAATGCATTTTCAGCTCGCGCTGTACACATTTGCTATGAGAGGCATTATCTCAGAAGGGAAATATTGGACAATCAAATTAATGACTGCCCAGGCTTCAGGATGTCTTTTTACACTATATAAAGGTGGAAATTTACATTGGAAATGTTTGGTTTAGCTGTCATAAAAGTTTGGTTTTTTTAGTGCTGAAAATGCATTTTCAGCTCGCACTGTACACATTTGCTATGTGAGGCATTATCTCATAAGGGAAATACTGGACAATCAAATTAATGACTGCCCAGGCTTCAGGATGTCTTTTTACACTATATAAAGGTGGAAATTTACATTGGAAACGTTTGGTTTAGCTGTTATAAAAGTTTGGTTTTTTAGTGCTGAAAATGCATTTTCAGCTCGCACTGTACACATTTGCTATGTGAGGCATTATCTCATAAGGGAAATACTGGACAATCAAATTAATGACTTCCCAGGCTTCAGGATGCCTTTTTACACTCTATAAATGTGGAAATTTACATTGGAAACGTTTGGTTTAGCTGTTAATGAAGTTTCGTTTTTTTAGTGCTGAAAATTCATTGTCTGCTGGCGCTGTACACTTTTTCTAAGTGTTGCAATATCTCATGAAGGAAATACTGGATAATCAAATTAATGACTTTCCAGGCTTCAGGATGCCTTTCTACACTATATAAAGGTGGAAATGTACATTGGAAACGTTTGGTTTAGCTGTTATAAAAGTTTGGTTTTTTAGTGCTGTAAATGCATTTTCAGCTCGCGCTGTACACATTTGCTATGAGAGGCATTATCTCAGAAGGGAAATATTGGACAATCAAATTAATGACTGCCCAGGCTTCAGGATGTCTTTTTACACTATATAAAGGTGGAAATTTACATTGGAAACGTTTGGTTTAGCTGTTATAAAAGTTTGGTTTTTTTAGTGCTGAAAATGCATTTTCAGCTCGCACTGTACACATTTGCTGTGTGAGGCATTATCTCATAAGGGAAATACTGGACAATCAAATTAATGACTGCCCAGGCTTCAGGATGTCTTTTTACACTATATAAAGGTGGAAATTTACATTGGAAACGTTTGGTTTAGCTGTTATAAAAGTTTGGTTTTTTAGTGCTGAAAATGCATTTTCAGCTCGCACTGTACACATTTGCTATGTGAGGCATTATCTCATAAGGGAAATACTGGACAATCAAATTAATGACTTCCCAGGCTTCAGGATGCCTTTTTACACTCTATAAATGTGGAAATTTACATTGGATACGTTTGGTTTAGCTGTTAATGAAGTTTCGTTTTTTTAGTGCTGAAAATTCATTGTCTGCTGGCGCTGTACACTTTTTCTAAGTGTTGCAATATCTCATGAAGGAAATACTGGACAATCAAATTAATGACTTTCCAGGATTCAAGATGCCTTTCTACACTATATAAAGGTGGAAATTTACATTGGAAACGTTTGGTTTAGCTGTTATAAAAGTTTGGTTTTTTAGTGCTGAAAATGCATTTTCAGCTCGCGCTGTACACATTTGCTATGAGAGGCATTATCTCATAAGGGAAATATTGGACAATCAAATTAATGACTGCCCAGGCTTCAGGATGTCTTTTTACACTATATAAGGGTGGAAATTTACATTGGAAACGTTTAGTTTAGCTGTTAATTAAGTTTCGTTTTTTTAGTGCTGAAAATTCATTGTCTGCTGGCGCTGTACACTTTTTCTAAGTGTTGCAATATCTCATGAAGGAAATACTGGACAATCAAATTAATGACTTTCCAGGCTTCAGGATGCCTTTCTACACTATATAAAGGTGGAAATGTACATTGGAAACGTTTGGTTTAGCTGTTATAAAAGTTTGGTTTTTTAGTGCTGTAAATGCATTTTCAGCTCGCGCTGTACACATTTGCTATGAGAGGCATTATCTCAGAAGGGAAATATTGGACAATCAAATTAATGACTGCCCAGGCTTCAGGATGTCTTTTTACACTATATAAAGGTGGAAATGTACATTGGAAACGTTTGGTTTAGCTGTTATAAAAGTTTGGTTTTTTAAGTGCTGTAAATGCATTTTCAGCTCGCGCTGTACACATTTGCTATGAGAGGCATTATCTCAGAAGGGAAATATTGGACAATCAAATTAATGACTGCCCAGGCTTCAGGATGTCTTTTTACACTATATAAAGGTGGAAATTTACATTGGAAACGTTTGGTTTAGCTGTTATAAAAGTTTGGTTTTTTTAGTGCTGAAAATGCATTTTCAGCTCGCACTGTACACATTTGCTGTGTGAGGCATTATCTCATAAGGGAAATACTGGACAATCAAATTAATGACTGCCCAGGTTTCAGGATGTCTTTTTACACTATATAAAGGTGGAAATTTACATTGGAAACGTTTGGTTTAGCTGTTATAAAAGTTTGGTTTTTTAGTGCTGAAAATGCATTTTCAGCTCGCACTGTACACATTTGCTATGTGAGGCATTATCTCATAAGGGAAATACTGGACAATCAAATTAATGACTTCCCAGGCTTCAGGATGCCTTTTTACACTCTATAAATGTGGAAATTTACATTGGAAACGTTTGGTTTAGCTGTTAATGAAGTTTCGTTTTTTTAGTGCTGAAAATTCATTGTCTGCTGGCGCTGTACACTTTTTCTAAGTGTTGCAATATCTCATGAAGGAAATACTGGACAATCAAATCAATGACTTTCCAGGCTTCAGGATGCCTTTCTACACTATATAAAGGTGGAAATTTACATTGGAAACGTTTGGTTTAGCTGTTATAAAAGTTTGGTTTTTTAGTGCTGTAAATGCATTTTCAGCTCGCGCTGTACACATTTGCTATGAGAGGCATTATCTCATAAGGGAAATATTGGACAATCAAATTAATGACTGCCCAGGCTTCAGGATGTCTTTTTACACTATATAAGGGTGGAAATTTACATTGGAAACGTTTAGTTTAGCTGTTAATGAAGTTTCGTTTTTTTAGTGCTGAAAATTCATTGTCTGCTGGCGCTGTACACTTTTTCTAAGTGTTGCAATATCTCATGAAGGAAATACTGGACAATCAAATTAATGACTTTCCAGGCTTCAGGATGCCTTTCTACACTATATAAAGGTGGAAATGTACATTGGAAACGTTTGGTTTAGCTGTTATAAAAGTTTGGTTTTTTAGTGCTGTAAATGCATTTTCAGCTCGCGCTGTACACATTTGCTATGAGAGGCATTATCTCAGAAGGGAAATATTGGACAATCAAATTAATGACTGCCCAGGCTTCAGGATGTCTTTTTACACTATATAAAGGTGGAAATTTACATTGGAAACGTTTGGTTTAGCTCTTATAAAAGTTTGTTTTTTTTAGTGCTGAAAATGCATTTTCAGCTCGCACTGTACACATTTGCTGTGTGAGGCATTATCTCATAAGGGAAATACTGGACAATCAAATTAATGACTGCCCAGGCTTCAGGATGTCTTTTTACATTATATAAAGGTGGAAATTTACATTGGAAACGTTTGGTTTAGCTGTTATAAAAGTTTGTTTTTTTAGTGCTGAAAATGCATTTTCAGCTCGCACTGTACACATTTGCTATGTGAGGCATTATCTCATAAGGGAAATACTGGACAATCAAATTAATGACTTCCCAGGCTTCAGGATGCCTTTTTACACTCTATAAATGTGGAAATTTACATTGGAAACGTTTGGTTTAGCTGTTAATGAAGTTTCGTTTTTTTAGTGCTGAAAATTCATTGTCTGCTGGCGCTGTACACTTTTTCTAAGTGTTGCAATATCTCATGAAGGAAATACTGGACAATCAAATTAATGACTTTCCAGGCTTCAGGATGCCTTTCTACACTATATAAAGGTGGAAATTTACATTGGAAACGTTTGGTTTAGCTGTTATAAAAGTTTGGTTTTTTAGTGCTGTAAATGCATTTTCAGCTCGCGCTGTACACATTTGCTATGAGAGGCATTATCTCATAAGGGAAATATTGGACAATCAAATTAATGACTGCCCAGGCTTCAGGATGTCTTTTTACACTATATAAGGGTGGAAATTTACATTGGAAACGTTTAGTTTAGCTGTTAATGAAGTTTCGTTTTTTTAGTGCTGAAAATTCATTGTCTGCTGGCGCTGTACACTTTTTCTAAGTGTTGCAATATCTCATGAAGGAAATACTGGACAATCAAATTAATGACTTTCCAGGCTTCAGGATGCCTTTCTACACTCTATAAAGGTGGAAATGTACATTGGAAACGTTTGGTTTAGCTGTTATAAAAGTTTGGTTTTTTAGTGCTGTAAATGCATTTTCAGCTCGCGCTGTACACATTTGCTATGAGAGGCATTATCTCAGAAGGGAAATATTGGACAATCAAATTAATGACTGCCCAGGCTTCAGGATGTCTTTTTACACTATATAAAGGTGGAAATTTACATTGGAAACGTTTGGTTTAGCTGTTATAAAAGTTTGGTTTTTTTAGTGCTGAAAATGCATTTTCAGCTCGCACTGTACACATTTGCTGTGTGAGGCATTATCTCATAAGGGAAATACTGGACAATCAAATTAATGACTGCCCAGGCTTCAGGATGTCTTTTTACACTATATAAAGGTGGAAATTTACATTGGAAACGTTTGGTTTAGCTGTTATAAAAGTTTGGTTTTTTAGTGCTGAAAATGCATTTTCAGCTCGCACTGTACACATTTGCTATGTGAGGCATTATCTCATAAGGGAAATACTGGACAATCAAATTAATGACTTCCCAGGCTTCAGGATGCCTTTTTACACTCTATAAATGTGGAAATTTACATTGGAAACGTTTGGTTTAGCTGTTAATGAAGTTTCGTTTTTTTAGTGCTGAAAATTCATTGTCTGCTGGCGCTGTACACTTTTTCTAAGTGTTGCAATATCTCATGAAGGAAATACTGGACAATCAAATTAATGACTTTCCAGGCTTCAGGATGCCTTTCTACACTATATAAAGGTGGAAATGTACATTGGAAACGTTTGGTTTAGCTGTTATAAAAGTTTGGTTTTTTAGTGCTGTAAATGCATTTTCAGCTCGCGCTGTACACATTTGCTATGAGAGGCATTATCTCAGAAGGGAAATATTGGACAATCAAATTAATGACTGCCCAGGCTTCAGGATGTCTTTTTACACTATATAAAGGTGGAAATTTACATTGGAAACGTTTGGTTTAGCTGTTATAAAAGTTTGGTTTTTTTAGTGCTGAAAATGCATTTTCAGCTCGCACTGTACACATTTGCTGTGTGAGGCATTATCTCATAAGGGAAATACTGGACAATCAAATTAATGACTGCCCAGGCTTCAGGATGTCTTTTTACACTATATAAAGGTGGAAATTTACATTGGAAACGTTTGGTTTAGCTGTTATAAAAGTTTGGTTTTTTAGTGCTGAAAATGCATTTTCAGCTCGCACTGTACACATTTGCTATGTGAGGCATTATCTCATAAGGGAAATACTGGACAATCAAATTAATGACTTCCCAGGCTTCAGGATGCCTTTTTACACTCTATAAATGTGGAAATTTACATTGGAAACGTTTGGTTTAGCTGTTAATGAAGTTTCGTTTTTTTAGTGCTGAAAATTCATTGTCTGCTGGCGCTGTACACTTTTTCTAAGTGTTGCAATATCTCATGAAGGAAATACTGGACAATCAAATTAATGACTTTCCAGGCTTCAGGATGCCTTTCTACACTATATAAAGGTGGAAATTTACATTGGAAACGTTTGGTTTAGCTGTTATAAAAGTTTGGTTTTTTAGTGCTGTAAATGCATTTTCAGCTCGCGCTGTACACATTTGCTATGAGAGGCATTATCTCATAAGGGAAATATTGGACAATCAAATTAATGACTGCCCAGGCTTCAGGATGTCTTTTTACACTATATAAGGGTGGAAATTTACATTGGAAACGTTTAGTTTAGCTGTTAATGAAGTTTCGTTTTTTTAGTGCTGAAAATTCATTGTCTGCTGGCGCTGTACACTTTTTCTAAGTGTTGCAATATCTCATGAAGGAAATACTGGACAATCAAATTAATGACTTTCCAGGCTTCAGGATGCCTTTCTACACTATATAAAGGTGGAAATGTACATTGGAAACGTTTGGTTTAGCTGTTATAAAAGTTTGGTTTTTTAGTGCTGTAAATGCATTTTCAGCTCGCGCTGTACACATTTGCTATGAGAGGCATTATCTCAGAAGGGAAATATTGGACAATCAAATTAATGACTGCCCAGGCTTCAGGATGTCTTTTTACACTATATAAAGGTGGAAATTTACATTGGAAACGTTTGGTTTAGCTGTTATAAAAGTTTGGTTTTTTTAGTGCTGAAAATGCATTTTCAGCTCGCACTGTACACATTTGCTGTGTGAGGCATTATCTCATAAGGGAAATACTGGACAATCAAATTAATGACTGCCCAGGCTTCAGGATGTCTTTTTACACTATATAAAGGTGGAAATTTACATTGGAAACGTTTGGTTTAGCTGTTATAAAAGTTTGGTTTTTTAGTGCTGAAAATGCATTTTCAGCTCGCACTGTACACATTTGCTATGTGAGGCATTATCTCATAAGGGAAATACTGGACAATCAAATTAATGACTTCCCAGGCTTCAGGATGCCTTTTTACACTCTATAAATGTGGAAATTTACATTGGAAACGTTTGGTTTAGCTGTTAATGAAGTTTCGTTTTTTTAGTGCTGAAAATTCATTGTCTGCTGGCGCTGTACACTTTTTCTGAGTGTTGCAATAACTCATGAAGGAAATACTGGATAATCAAATTAATGACTTTCCAGGCTTCAGGATGCCTTTCTACACTATATAAAGGTGGAAATGTACATTGGAAACGTTTGGTTTAGCTGTTATAAAAGTTTGGTTTTTTAGTGCTGTAAATGCATTTTCAGCTCGCGCTGTACACATTTGCTATGAGAGGCATTATCTCATAAGGGAAATATTAGACAATCAAATTAATGACTGCCCAGGCTTCAGGATGTCTTTTTACACTATATAAGGGTGGAAATTTACATCGGAAACGTTTAGTTTAGCTGTTAATGAAGTTTCGTTTTTTTAGTGCTGAAAATTCATTGTCTGCTGGCGCTGTACACTTTTTCTAAGTGTTGCAATATCTCATGAAGGAAATACTGGACAATCAAATTAATGACTTTCCAGGCTTCAGGATGCCTTTCTACACTATATAAAGGTGGAAATTTACATTGGAAACGTTTGGTTTAGCTGTTATAAAAGTTTGGTTTTTTAGTGCTGTAAATGCATTTTCAGCTCGCGCTGTACACATTTGCTATGAGAGGCATTATCTCATAAAGGAAATATTGGACAATCAAATTAATGACTGCCCAGGCTTCAGGATGTCTTTTTACACTATATAAAGGTGGAAATTTACATTGGAAACGTTTAGTTTAGCTGTTAATGAAGTTTCGTTTTTTTTAGTGCTTGAAAATGCATTGTCTGCTGGCGCTGTACACTTTTTCTAAGTGTTGCAATATCTCATGAAGGAAATACTGGACAATCAAATTAATGACTTTCCAGGCTTCAGGATGCCTTTCTACACTATATAAAGGTGGAAATTTACATTGGAAACGTTTGGTTTAGCTGTTATAAAAGTTTGGTTTTTTAGTGCTGTAAATGCATTTTCAGCTCGCGCTGTACACATTTGCTATGAGAGGCATTATCTCATAAGGGAAATATTGGACAATCAAATTAATGACTGCCCAGGCTTCAGGATGTCTTTTTACACTATATAAAGGTGGAAATTTACATTGGAAACGTTTGGTTTAGCTGTTATAAAAGTTTGGTTTTTTAGTGCTGTAAATGCATTTTCAGCTCGCGCTGTACACATTTGCTATGAGAGGCATTATCTCATAAGGGAAATATTGGACAATCAAATTAATGGCTGCCCAGGCTTCAGGATGTCTTTTTACTCTATATAAAGTTGGAAATTTACATTGGAAACGTTTAGTTTAGCTGTTAATGAAGTTTCGTTTTTTTAGTGCTGAAAATTCATTGTCTGCTGGCGCTGTACACTTTTTCTAAGTGTTGCAATATCTCATGAAGGAAATACTGGACAATCAAATCAATGACTTTCCAGGCTTCAGGATGCCTTTCTACACTATATAAAGGTGGAAATGTACATTGGAAACGTTTGGTTTAGCTGTTATAAAAGTTTGGTTTTTTTAGTGCTGAAAATGCATTTTCAGCTCGCACTGTACACATTTGCTATGTGAGGCATTATCTCATAAGGGAAATACTGGACAATCAAATTAATGACTGCCCAGGCTTCAGGATGTCTTTTTACACTATATAAAGGTGGAAATTTACATTGGAAACGTTTGGTTTAGCTGTTATAAAAGTTTGTTTTTTTTAGTGCTGAAAATGCATTTTCAGCTCGCACTGTACACATTTGCTATGTGAGGCATTATCTCATAAGGGAAATACTGGACAATCAAATTAATGACTTCCCAGGCTTCAGGATGCCTTTTTACACTCTATAAATGTGGAAATTTACATTGGAAACGTTTGGTTTAGCTGTTAATGAAGTTTCGTTTTTTTAGTGCTGAAAATTCATTGTCTGCTGGCGCTGTACACTTTTTCTAAGTGTTGCAATATCTCATGAAGGAAATACTGGACAATCAAATTAATGACTTTCCAGGCTTCAGGATGCCTTTCTACACTATATAAAGGTGGAAATTTACATTGGAAACGTTTGGTTTAGCTGTTATAAAAGTTTGGTTTTTTAGTGCTGTAAATGCATTTTCAGCTCGCGCTGTACACATTTGCTATGAGAGGCATTATCTCATAAGGGAAATATTGGACAATCAAATTAATGACTGCCCAGGCTTCAGGATGTATTTTTACACTATATAAGGGTGGAAATTTACATTGGAAACGTTTAGTTTAGCTGTTAATGAAGTTTCGTTTTTTTAGTGCTGAAAATTCATTGTCTGCTGGCGCTGTACACTTTTTCTAAGTGTTGCAATATCTCATGAAGGAAATACTGGACAATCAAATTAATGACTTTCCAGGCTTCAGGATGCCTTTCTACACTATATAAAGGTGGAAATGTACATTGGAAACGTTTGGTTTAGCTGTTATAAAAGTTTGGTTTTTTAGTGCTGTAAATGCATTTTCAGCTCGCGCTGTACACATTTGCTATGAGAGGCATTATCTCAGAAGGGAAATATTGGACAATCAAATTAATGACTGCCCAGGCTTCAGGATGTCTTTTTACACTATATAAAGGTGGAAATTTACATTGGAAACGTTTGGTTTAGCTGTTATAAAAGTTTGGTTTTTTTAGTGCTGAAAATGCATTTTCAGCTCGCACTGTACACTTTTGCTATGTGAGGCATTATCTCATAAGGGAAATACTGGACAATCAAATTAATGACTGCCCAGGCTTCAGGATGTCTTTTTACACTATATAAAGGTGGAAATTTACATTGGAAACGTTTGGTTTAGCTGTTATAAAAGTTTGGTTTTTTAGTGCTGTAAATGCATTTTCAGCTCGCGCTGTACACATTTGCTATGAGAGGCATTATCTCATAAGGGAAATATTGGACAATCAAATTAATGACTGCCCAGGCTTCAGGGTGTATTTTTACACTATATAAGGGTGGAAATTTACATTGGAAACGTTTAGTTTAGCTGTTAATGAAGTTTCGTTTTTTTAGTACTGAAAATTCATTGTCTGCTGGCGCTGTACACTTTTTCTAAGTGTTGCAATTTCTCATGAAGGAAATACTGGACAATCAATTTAATGACTTTCCAGGCTTCAGGATGCCTTTCTACACTATATAAAGGTGGAAATTTACATTGGAAACGTTTGGTTTAGCTGTTATAAAAGTTTGGTTTTTTAGTGCTGTATATGCATTTTCAGCTCGCGCTGTACACATTTGCTATGAGAGGCATTATCTCATAATGGAAATATTGGACAATCAAATTAATGACTGCCCAGGCTTCAGGATGTCTTTTTACACTATATAAAGGTGGAAATTTACATTGGAAACGTTTAGTTTAGCTGTTAATGAAGTTTCGTTTTTTTAGTGCTGAAAATTCATTGTCTGCTGGCGCTGTACACTTTTTCTAAGTGTTGCAATATCTCATGAAGGAAATACTGGACAATCAAATTAATGACTTTCCAGGCTTCAGGATGCCTTTCTACACTATATAAAGGTGGAAATGTACATTGGAAACGTTTGGTTTAGCTGTTATAAAAGTTTGGTTTTTTAGTGCTGTAAATGCATTTTCAGCTCGCGCTGTACACATTTGCTATGAGAGGCATTATCTCATAAGGGAAATACTGGACAATCAAATTAATGACTTCCCAGGCTTCAGGATGCCTTTTTACACTCTATAAATGTGGAAATTTACATTGGAAACGTTTGGTTTAGCTGTTAATGAAGTTTCGTTTTTTTAGTGCTGAAAATTCATTGTCTGCTGGCGCTGTACACTTTTTCTAAGTGTTGCAATATCTCATGAAGGAAATACTGGACAATCAAATTAATGACTTTCCAGGCTTCAGGATGCCTTTCTACACTATATAAAGGTGGAAATGTACATTGGAAACGTTTGGTTTAGCTGTTATAAAAGTTTGGTTTTTTAGTGCTGTAAATGCATTTTCAGCTCGCGCTGTACACATTTGCTATGAGAGGCATTATCTCATAAGGGAAATATTAGACAATCAAATTAATGACTGCCCAGGCTTCAGGATGTCTTTTTACACTATATAAGGGTGGAAATTTACATCGGAAACGTTTAGTTTAGCTGTTAATGAAGTTTCGTTTTTTTAGTGCTGAAAATTCATTGTCTGCTGGCGCTGTACACTTTTTCTAAGTGTTGCAATATCTCATGAAGGAAATACTGGACAATCAAATTAATGACTTTCCAGGCTTCAGGATGCCTTTCTACACTATATAAAGGTGGAAATGTACATTGGAAACGTTTGGTTTAGCTGTTATAAAAGTTTGGTTTTTTAGTGCTGTAAATGCATTTTCAGCTCGCGCTGTACACATTTGCTATGAGAGGCATTATCTCAAAAGGGAAATATTGGACAATCAAATTAATGACTGCCCAGGCTTCAGGATGTCTTTTTACACTATAAAAAGGTGGAAATTTACATTGGAAACGTTTGGTTTAGCTGTTATAAAAGTTTGGTTTTTTAGTGCTGAAAATGCATTTTCAGCTCGCACTGTACACATTTGCTATGTGAGGCATTATCTCATAAGGGAAATACTGGACAATCAAATTAATGACTTCCCAGGCTTCAGGATGCCTTTTTACACTCTATAAATGTGGAAATTTACATTGGAAACGTTTGGTTTAGCTGTTAATGAAGTTTCGTTTTTTTAGTGCTGAAAATTCATTGTCTGCTGGCGCTGTACACTTTTTCTAAGTGTTGCAATATCTCATGAAGGAAATACTGGACAATCAAATTAATGACTTTCCAGGCTTCAGGATGCCTTTCTACACTATATAAAGGTGGAAATTTACATTGGAAACGTTTGGTTTAGCTGTTATAAAAGTTTGGTTTTTTAGTGCTGTAAATGCATTTTCAGCTCGCGCTGTACACATTTGCTATGAGAGGCATTATCTCATAAGGGAAATATTGGACAATCAAATTAATGACTGCCCAGGCTTCAGGATGTCTTTTTACACTATATAAAGGTGGAAATTTACATTGGAAACGTTTAGTTTAGCTGTTAATGAAGTTTCGTTTTTTTTAGTGCTGAAAATTCATTGTCTGCTGGCGCTGTACACTTTTTCTAAGTGTTGCAATATCTCATGAAGGAAATACTGGACAATCAAATTAATGACTTTCCAGGCTTCAGGATGCCTTTCTACACTATATAAAGGTGGAAATTTACATTGGAAACGTTTGGTTTAGCTGTTATAAAAGTTTGGTTTTTTAGTGCTGTTAATGCATTTTCAGCTCGCGCTGTACACATTTGCTATGAGAGGCATTATCTCATAAGGGAAATATTGGACAATCAAATTAATGACTGCCCAGGCTTCAGGATGTCTTTTTACACTATATAAAGGTGGAAATTTACATTGGAAACGTTTGGTTTAGCTGTTATAAAAGTTTGGTTTTTTAGTGCTGTAAATGCATTTTCAGCTCGCGCTGTACACATTTGCTACGAGAGGCATTATCTCATAAGGGAAATATTGGACAATCAAATTAATGGCTGCCCAGGCTTCAGGATGTCTTTTTACTCTATATAAAGTTGGAAATTTACATTGGAAACGTTTAGTTTAGCTGTTAATGAAGTTTCGTTTTTTTAGTGCTGAAAATTCATTGTCTGCTGGCGCTGTACACTTTTTCTAAGTGTTGCAATATCTCATGAAGGAAATACTGGACAATCAAATCAATGACTTTCCAGGCTTCAGGATGCCTTTCTACACTATATAAAGGTGGAAATGTACATTGGAAACGTTTGGTTTAGCTGTTATAAAAGTTTGTTTTTTTAGTGCTGAAAATGCATTTTCAGCTCGCGCTGTACACATTTGCTATGAGAGGCATTGTCTCATAAGGGAAATACTGGACAATCAAATTAATGACTGCCTAGGCTTCAGGATGTCTTTTTACACTATATAAAGGTGGAAATTTACATTGGAAACGTTTGGTTTAGCTGTTATAAAAGTTTGTTTTTTTTAGTGCTGAAAATGCATTTTCAGCTCGCACTGTACACATTTGCTATGTGAGGCATTATCTCATAAGGGAAATACTGGACAATCAAATTAATGACTTCCCAGGCTTCAGGATGCCTTTTTACACTCTATAAATGTGGAAATTTACATTGGAAACGTTTGGTTTAGCTGTTAATGAAGTTTCGTTTTTTTAGTGCTGAAAATTCATTGTCTGCTGGCGCTGTACACTTTTTCTAAGTGTTGCAATATCTCATGAAGGAAATACTGGACAATCAAATTAATGACTTTCCAGGCTTCAGGATGCCTTTCTACACTATATAAAGGTGGAAATTTACATTGGAAACGTTTGGTTTAGCTGTTATAAAAGTTTGGTTTTTTAGTGCTGTAAATGCATTTTCAGCTCGCGCTGTACACATTTGCTATGAGAGGCATTATCTCATAAGGGAAATATTGGACAATCAAATTAATGACTGCCCAGGCTTCAGGATGTATTTTTACACTATATAAGGGTGGAAATTTACATTGGAAACGTTTAGTTTAGCTGTTAATGAAGTTTCGTTTTTTTAGTGCTGAAAATTCATTGTCTGCTGGCGCTGTACACTTTTTCTAAGTGTTGCAATATCTCATGAAGGAAATACTGGACAATCAAATTAATGACTTTCCAGGCTTCAGGATGCCTTTCTACACTATATAAAGGTGGAAATGTACATTGGAAACGTTTGGTTTAGCTGTTATAAAAGTTTGGTTTTTTAGTGCTGTAAATGCATTTTCAGCTCGCGCTGTACACATTTGCTATGAGAGGCATTATCTCAGAAGGGAAATATTGGACAATCAAATTAATGACTGCCCAGGCTTCAGGATGTCTTTTTACACTATATAAAGGTGGAAATTTACATTGGAAACGTTTGGTTTAGCTGTTATAAAAGTTTGGTTTTTTTAGTGCTGAAAATGCATTTTCAGCTCGCACTGTACACTTTTGCTATGTGAGGCATTATCTCATAAGGGAAATACTGGACAATCAAATTAATGACTGCCCAGGCTTCAGGATGTCTTTTTACACTATATAAAGGTGGAAATTTACATTGGAAACGTTTGGTTTAGCTGTTATAAAAGTTTGGTTTTTTAGTGCTGTAAATGCATTTTCAGCTCGCGCTGTACACATTTGCTATGAGAGGCATTATCTCATAAGGGAAATATTGGACAATCAAATTAATGACTGCCCAGGCTTCAGGGTGTATTTTTACACTATATAAGGGTGGAAATTTACATTGGAAACGTTTAGTTTAGCTGTTAATGAAGTTTCGTTTTTTTAGTACTGAAAATTCATTGTCTGCTGGCGCTGTACACTTTTTCTAAGTGTTGCAATTTCTCATGAAGGAAATACTGGACAATCAATTTAATGACTTTCCAGGCTTCAGGATGCCTTTCTACACTATATAAAGGTGGAAATTTACATTGGAAACGTTTGGTTTAGCTGTTATAAAAGTTTGGTTTTTTAGTGCTGTATATGCATTTTCAGCTCGCGCTGTACACATTTGCTATGAGAGGCATTATCTCATAATGGAAATATTGGACAATCAAATTAATGACTGCCCAGGCTTCAGGATGTCTTTTTACACTATATAAAGGTGGAAATTTACATTGGAAACGTTTAGTTTAGCTGTTAATGAAGTTTCGTTTTTTTAGTGCTGAAAATTCATTGTCTGCTGGCGCTGTACACTTTTTCTAAGTGTTGCAATATCTCATGAAGGAAATACTGGACAATCAAATTAATGACTTTCCAGGCTTCAGGATGCCTTTCTACACTATATAAAGGTGGAAATGTACATTGGAAACGTTTGGTTTAGCTGTTATAAAAGTTTGGTTTTTTAGTGCTGTAAATGCATTTTCAGCTCGCGCTGTACACATTTGCTATGAGAGGCATTATCTCATAAGGGAAATACTGGACAATCAAATTAATGACTTCCCAGGCTTCAGGATGCCTTTTTACACTCTATAAATGTGGAAATTTACATTGGAAACGTTTGGTTTAGCTGTTAATGAAGTTTCGTTTTTTTAGTGCTGAAAATTCATTGTCTGCTGGCGCTGTACACTTTTTCTAAGTGTTGCAATATCTCATGAAGGAAATACTGGACAATCAAATTAATGACTTTCCAGGCTTCAGGATGCCTTTCTACACTATATAAAGGTGGAAATGTACATTGGAAACGTTTGGTTTAGCTGTTATAAAAGTTTGGTTTTTTAGTGCTGTAAATGCATTTTCAGCTCGCGCTGTACACATTTGCTATGAGAGGCATTATCTCATAAGGGAAATATTAGACAATCAAATTAATGACTGCCCAGGCTTCAGGATGTCTTTTTACACTATATAAGGGTGGAAATTTACATCGGAAACGTTTAGTTTAGCTGTTAATGAAGTTTCGTTTTTTTAGTGCTGAAAATTCATTGTCTGCTGGCGCTGTACACTTTTTCTAAGTGTTGCAATATCTCATGAAGGAAATACTGGACAATCAAATTAATGACTTTCCAGGCTTCAGGATGCCTTTCTACACTATATAAAGGTGGAAATGTACATTGGAAACGTTTGGTTTAGCTGTTATAAAAGTTTGGTTTTTTAGTGCTGTAAATGCATTTTCAGCTCGCGCTGTACACATTTGCTATGAGAGGCATTATCTCAAAAGGGAAATATTGGACAATCAAATTAATGACTGCCCAGGCTTCAGGATGTCTTTTTACACTATAAAAAGGTGGAAATTTACATTGGAAACGTTTGGTTTAGCTGTTATAAAAGTTTGGTTTTTTAGTGCTGAAAATGCATTTTCAGCTCGCACTGTACACATTTGCTATGTGAGGCATTATCTCATAAGGGAAATACTGGACAATCAAATTAATGACTTCCCAGGCTTCAGGATGCCTTTTTACACTCTATAAATGTGGAAATTTACATTGGAAACGTTTGGTTTAGCTGTTAATGAAGTTTCGTTTTTTTAGTGCTGAAAATTCATTGTCTGCTGGCGCTGTACACTTTTTCTAAGTGTTGCAATATCTCATGAAGGAAATACTGGACAATCAAATTAATGACTTTCCAGGCTTCAGGATGCCTTTCTACACTATATAAAGGTGGAAATTTACATTGGAAACGTTTGGTTTAGCTGTTATAAAAGTTTGGTTTTTTAGTGCTGTAAATGCATTTTCAGCTCGCGCTGTACACATTTGCTATGAGAGGCATTATCTCATAAGGGAAATATTGGACAATCAAATTAATGACTGCCCAGGCTTCAGGATGTCTTTTTACACTATATAAAGGTGGAAATTTACATTGGAAACGTTTAGTTTAGCTGTTAATGAAGTTTCGTTTTTTTTAGTGCTGAAAATTCATTGTCTGCTGGCGCTGTACACTTTTTCTAAGTGTTGCAATATCTCATGAAGGAAATACTGGACAATCAAATTAATGACTTTCCAGGCTTCAGGATGCCTTTCTACACTATATAAAGGTGGAAATTTACATTGGAAACGTTTGGTTTAGCTGTTATAAAAGTTTGGTTTTTTAGTGCTGTTAATGCATTTTCAGCTCGCGCTGTACACATTTGCTATGAGAGGCATTATCTCATAAGGGAAATATTGGACAATCAAATTAATGACTGCCCAGGCTTCAGGATGTCTTTTTACACTATATAAAGGTGGAAATTTACATTGGAAACGTTTGGTTTAGCTGTTATAAAAGTTTGGTTTTTTAGTGCTGTAAATGCATTTTCAGCTCGCGCTGTACACATTTGCTACGAGAGGCATTATCTCATAAGGGAAATATTGGACAATCAAATTAATGGCTGCCCAGGCTTCAGGATGTCTTTTTACTCTATATAAAGTTGGAAATTTACATTGGAAACGTTTAGTTTAGCTGTTAATGAAGTTTCGTTTTTTTAGTGCTGAAAATTCATTGTCTGCTGGCGCTGTACACTTTTTCTAAGTGTTGCAATATCTCATGAAGGAAATACTGGACAATCAAATCAATGACTTTCCAGGCTTCAGGATGCCTTTCTACACTATATAAAGGTGGAAATGTACATTGGAAACGTTTGGTTTAGCTGTTATAAAAGTTTGTTTTTTTAGTGCTGAAAATGCATTTTCAGCTCGCGCTGTACACATTTGCTATGAGAGGCATTGTCTCATAAGGGAAATATTGGACAATCAAATTAATGACTGCCTAGGCTTCAGGATGTCTTTTTACACTATATAAAGGTGGAAATTTACATTGGAAACGTTTGGTTTAGCTGTTATAAAAGTTTGGTTTTTTTAGTGCTGAAAATGCATTTTCAGCTCGCACTGTACACATTTGCTATGTGAGGCATTATCTCATAAGGGAAATACTGGACAATCAAATTAATGACTGCCCAGGCTTCAGGATGTCTTTTTACACTATATAAAGGTGGAAATTTACATTGGAAACGTTTGGTTTAGCTGTTATAAAAGTTTGTTTTTTTAGTGCTGAAAATGCATTTTCAGCTCGCACTGTACACATTTGCTATGTGAGGCATTATCTCATAAGGGAAATACTGGACAATCAAATTAATGACTTCCCAGGCTTCAGGATGCCTTTTTACACTCTATAAATGTGGAAATTTACATTGGAAACGTTTGGTTTAGCTGTTAATGAAGTTTCGTTTTTTTAGTGCTGAAAATTCATTGTCTGCTGGCGCTGTACACTTTTTCTAAGTGTTGCAATATCTCATGAAGGAAATACTGGACAATCAAATTAATGACTTTCCAGGCTTCAGGATGCCTTTCTACACTATATAAAGGTGGAAATTTACATTGGAAACGTTTGGTTTAGCTGTTATAAAAGTTTGTTTTTTTAGTGCTGTAAATGCATTTTCAGCTCGCGCTGTACACATTTGCTATGAGAGGCATTATCTCATAAGGGAAATATTGGCCAATCAAATTAATGACTGCCCAGGCTTCAGGATGTATTTTTACACTATATAAGGGTGGAAATTTACATTGGAAACGTTTAGTTTAGCTGTTAATGAAGTTTCGTTTTTTTAGTGCTGAAAATTCATTGTCTGCTGGCGCTGTACACTTTTTCTAAGTGTTGCAATATCTCATGAAGGAAATACTGGACAATCAAATTAATGACTTTCCAGGCTTCAGGATGCCTTTCTACACTATATAAAGGTGGAAATGTACATTGGAAACGTTTGGTTTAGCTGTTATAAAAGTTTGGTTTTTTAGTGCTGTAAATGCATTTTCATCTCGCGCTGTACACATTTGCTATGAGAGGCATTATCTCAGAAGGGAAATATTGGACAATCAAATTAATGACTGCCCAGGCTTCAGGATGTCTTTTTACACTATATAAAGGTGGAAATTTACATTGGAAACGTTTGGTTTAGCTGTTATAAAAGTTTGGTTTTTTTAGTGCTGAAAATGCATTTTCAGCTCGCACTGTACACATTTGCTGTGTGAGGCATTATCTCATAAGGGAAATACTGGACAATCAAATTAATGACTGCCCAGGCTTCAGGATGTCTTTTTACACTATATAAAGGTGGAAATTTACATTGGAAACGTTTGGTTTAGCTGTTATAAAAGTTTGGTTTTTTAGTGCTGAAAATGCATTTTCAGCTCGCACTGTACACATTTGCTATGTGAGGCATTATCTCATAAGGGAAATACTGGACAATCAAATTAATGACTTCCCAGGCTTCAGGATGCCTTTTTACACTCTATAAATGTGGAAATTTACATTGGAAACGTTTGGTTTAGCTGTTAATGAAGTTTCGTTTTTTTAGTGCTGAAAATTCATTGTCTGCTGGCGCTGTACACTTTTTCTAAGTGTTGCAATATCTCATGAAGGAAATACTGGACAATCAAATTAATGACTTTCCAGGCTTCAGGATGCCTTTCTACACTATATAAAGGTGGAAATTTACATTGGAAACGTTTGGTTTAGCTGTTATAAAAGTTTGGTTTTTTAGTGCTGTAAATGCATTTTCAGCTCGCGCTGTACACATTTGCTATGAGAAGCATTATCTCATAAGGGAAATATTGGACAATCAAATTAATGACTGCCCAGGCTTCAGGATGTCTTTTTACACTATATAAGGGTGGAAATTTACATTGGAAACGTTTAGTTTAGCTGTTAATGAAGTTTCGTTTTTTTAGTGCTGAAAATTCATTGTCTGCTGGCGCTGTACACTTTTTCTAAGTGTTGCAATATCTCATGAAGGAAATACTGGACAATCAAATTAATGACTTTCCAGGCTTCAGGATGCCTTTCTACACTATATAAAGGTGGAAATTTACATTGGAAAAGTTTAGTTTAGCTGTTAATGAAGTTTCGTTTTTTTAGTGCTGAAAATTCATTGTCTGCTGGCGCTGTACACTTTTTCTATGTGTTGCAATATCTCATGAAGGAAATACTGGACAATCAAATTAATTACTTTCCAGGCTTCAGGATGCCTTTCTACACTATATAAAGGTGGAAATGTACATTGGAAACGTTTGGTTTAGCTGTTATAAAAGTTTGGTTTTTTAGTGCTGTAAATGCATTTTCAGCTCGCGCTGTACACATTTGCTATGAGAGGCATTATCTCAGAAGGGAAATATTGGACAATCAAATTAATGATTGCCCAGGCTTCAGGATGTCTTTTTACACTATATAAAGGTGGAAATTTACATTGGAAACGTTTGGTTTAGCTGTTATAAAAGTTTGGTTTTTTTAGTGCTGAAAATGCATTTTCAGCTCGCACTGTACACATTTGCTGTGTGAGGCATTATCTCATAAGGGAAATACTGGACAATCAAATTAATGACTGCCCAGGCTTCAGGATGTCTTTTTACACTATATAAAGGTGGAAATTTACATTGGAAACGTTTGGTTTAGCTGTTATAAAAGTTTGGTTTTTTTAGTGCTGAAAATGCATTTTCAGCTCGCACTGTCCACATTTGCTATGTGAGGCATTATCTCATAAGGGAAATACTGGACAATCAAATTAATGACTGCCCAGGCTTCAGGATGTCTTTTTACACTATATAAAGGTGGAAATTTACATTGGAAACGTTTGGTTTAGCTGTTATAAAAGTTTGTTTTTTTAGTGCTGTAAATGCATTTTCAGCTCGCGCTGTACACATTTGCTATGAGAGGCATTATCTCATAAGGGAAATATTGGACAATCAAATTAATGACTGCCCAGGCTTCAGGATGTCTTTTTACACTATATAAAGGTGGAAATATACATTGGAAACGTTTAGTTTAGCTGTTAATGAAGTTTCGTTTTTTTAGTGCTGAAAATTCATTGTCTGCTGGCGCTGTACACTTTTTCTAAGTGTTGCAATATCTCATGAAGGAAATACTGGACAATCAAATTAATGACTTTCCAGGCTTCAGGATGCCTTTCTACACTATATAAAGGTGGAAATGTACATTGGAAACGTTTGGTTTAGCTGTTATAAAAGTTTGGTTTTTTAGTGCTGTAAATGCATTTTCAGCTCGCGCTGTACACATTTGCTATGAGAGGCATTATCTCATAAGGGAAATATTAGACAATCAAATTAATGACTGCCCAGGCTTCAGGATGTCTTTTTACACTATATAAGGGTGGAAATTTACATCGGAAACGTTTAGTTTAGCTGTTAATGAAGTTTCGTTTTTTTAGTGCTGAAAATTCATTGTCTGCTGGCGCTGTACACTTTTTCTAAGTGTTGCAATATCTCATGAAGGAAATACTGGACAATCAAATTAATGACTTTCCAGGCTTCAGGATGCCTTTCTACACTATATAAAGGTGGAAATGTACATTGGAAACGTTTGGTTTAGCTGTTATAAAAGTTTGGTTTTTTAGTGCTGTAAATGCATTTTCAGCTCGCGCTGTACACATTTGCTATGAGAGGCATTATCTCAAAAGGGAAATATTGGACAATCAAATTAATGACTGCCCAGGCTTCAGGATGTCTTTTTACACTATAAAAAGGTGGAAATTTACATTGGAAACGTTTGGTTTAGCTGTTATAAAAGTTTGGTTTTTTAGTGCTGAAAATGCATTTTCAGCTCGCACTGTACACATTTGCTATGTGAGGCATTATCTCATAAGGGAAATACTGGACAATCAAATTAATGACTTCCCAGGCTTCAGGATGCCTTTTTACACTCTATAAATGTGGAAATTTACATTGGAAACGTTTGGTTTAGCTGTTAATGAAGTTTCGTTTTTTTAGTGCTGAAAATTCATTGTCTGCTGGCGCTGTACACTTTTTCTAAGTGTTGCAATATCTCATGAAGGAAATACTGGACAATCAAATTAATGACTTTCCAGGCTTCAGGATGCCTTTCTACACTATATAAAGGTGGAAATTTACATTGGAAACGTTTGGTTTAGCTGTTATAAAAGTTTGGTTTTTTAGTGCTGTAAATGCATTTTCAGCTCGCGCTGTACACATTTGCTATGAGAGGCATTATCTCATAAGGGAAATATTGGACAATCAAATTAATGACTGCCCAGGCTTCAGGATGTCTTTTTACACTATATAAAGGTGGAAATTTACATTGGAAACGTTTAGTTTAGCTGTTAATGAAGTTTCGTTTTTTTTAGTGCTGAAAATTCATTGTCTGCTGGCGCTGTACACTTTTTCTAAGTGTTGCAATATCTCATGAAGGAAATACTGGACAATCAAATTAATGACTTTCCAGGCTTCAGGATGCCTTTCTACACTATATAAAGGTGGAAATTTACATTGGAAACGTTTGGTTTAGCTGTTATAAAAGTTTGGTTTTTTAGTGCTGTTAATGCATTTTCAGCTCGCGCTGTACACATTTGCTATGAGAGGCATTATCTCATAAGGGAAATATTGGACAATCAAATTAATGACTGCCCAGGCTTCAGGATGTCTTTTTACACTATATAAAGGTGGAAATTTACATTGGAAACGTTTGGTTTAGCTGTTATAAAAGTTTGGTTTTTTAGTGCTGTAAATGCATTTTCAGCTCGCGCTGTACACATTTGCTACGAGAGGCATTATCTCATAAGGGAAATATTGGACAATCAAATTAATGGCTGCCCAGGCTTCAGGATGTCTTTTTACTCTATATAAAGTTGGAAATTTACATTGGAAACGTTTAGTTTAGCTGTTAATGAAGTTTCGTTTTTTTAGTGCTGAAAATTCATTGTCTGCTGGCGCTGTACACTTTTTCTAAGTGTTGCAATATCTCATGAAGGAAATACTGGACAATCAAATCAATGACTTTCCAGGCTTCAGGATGCCTTTCTACACTATATAAAGGTGGAAATGTACATTGGAAACGTTTGGTTTAGCTGTTATAAAAGTTTGTTTTTTTAGTGCTGAAAATGCATTTTCAGCTCGCGCTGTACACATTTGCTATGAGAGGCATTGTCTCATAAGGGAAATATTGGACAATCAAATTAATGACTGCCTAGGCTTCAGGATGTCTTTTTACACTATATAAAGGTGGAAATTTACATTGGAAACGTTTGGTTTAGCTGTTATAAAAGTTTGGTTTTTTTAGTGCTGAAAATGCATTTTCAGCTCGCACTGTACACATTTGCTATGTGAGGCATTATCTCATAAGGGAAATACTGGACAATCAAATTAATGACTGCCCAGGCTTCAGGATGTCTTTTTACACTATATAAAGGTGGAAATTTACATTGGAAACGTTTGGTTTAGCTGTTATAAAAGTTTGTTTTTTTAGTGCTGAAAATGCATTTTCAGCTCGCACTGTACACATTTGCTATGTGAGGCATTATCTCATAAGGGAAATACTGGACAATCAAATTAATGACTTCCCAGGCTTCAGGATGCCTTTTTACACTCTATAAATGTGGAAATTTACATTGGAAACGTTTGGTTTAGCTGTTAATGAAGTTTCGTTTTTTTAGTGCTGAAAATTCATTGTCTGCTGGCGCTGTACACTTTTTCTAAGTGTTGCAATATCTCATGAAGGAAATACTGGACAATCAAATTAATGACTTTCCAGGCTTCAGGATGCCTTTCTACACTATATAAAGGTGGAAATTTACATTGGAAACGTTTGGTTTAGCTGTTATAAAAGTTTGTTTTTTTAGTGCTGTAAATGCATTTTCAGCTCGCGCTGTACACATTTGCTATGAGAGGCATTATCTCATAAGGGAAATATTGGCCAATCAAATTAATGACTGCCCAGGCTTCAGGATGTATTTTTACACTATATAAGGGTGGAAATTTACATTGGAAACGTTTAGTTTAGCTGTTAATGAAGTTTCGTTTTTTTAGTGCTGAAAATTCATTGTCTGCTGGCGCTGTACACTTTTTCTAAGTGTTGCAATATCTCATGAAGGAAATACTGGACAATCAAATTAATGACTTTCCAGGCTTCAGGATGCCTTTCTACACTATATAAAGGTGGAAATGTACATTGGAAACGTTTGGTTTAGCTGTTATAAAAGTTTGGTTTTTTAGTGCTGTAAATGCATTTTCATCTCGCGCTGTACACATTTGCTATGAGAGGCATTATCTCAGAAGGGAAATATTGGACAATCAAATTAATGACTGCCCAGGCTTCAGGATGTCTTTTTACACTATATAAAGGTGGAAATTTACATTGGAAACGTTTGGTTTAGCTGTTATAAAAGTTTGGTTTTTTTGTGCTGTAAATGCATTTTCAGCTCGCACTGTACACATTTGCTGTGTGAGGCATTATCTCATAAGGGAAATACTGGACAATCAAATTAATGACTGCCCAGGCTTCAGGATGTCTTTTTACACTATATAAAGGTGGAAATTTACATTGGAAACGTTTGGTTTAGCTGTTATAAAAGTTTGGTTTTTTTAGTGCTGAAAATGCATTTTCAGCTCGCACTGTCCACATTTGCTATGTGAGGCATTATCTCATAAGGGAAATACTGGACAATCAAATTAATGACTGCCCAGGCTTCAGGATGTCTTTTTACACTATATAAAGGTGGAAATTTACATTGGAAACGTTTGGTTTAGCTGTTATAAAAGTTTGTTTTTTTAGTGCTGTAAATGCATTTTCAGCTCGCGCTGTACACATTTGCTATGAGAGGCATTATCTCATAAGGGAAATATTGGACAATCAAATTAATGACTGCCCAGGCTTCAGGATGTCTTTTTACACTATATAAAGGTGGAAATATACATTGGAAACGTTTAGTTTAGCTGTTAATGAAGTTTCGTTTTTTTAGTGCTGAAAATTCATTGTCTGCTGGCGCTGTACACTTTTTCTAAGTGTTGCAATATCTCATGAAGGAAATACTGGACAATCAAATTAATGACTTTCCAGGCTTCAGGATGCCTTTCTACACTATATAAAGGTGGAAATGTACATTGGAAACGTTTGGTTTAACTGTTATAAAAGTTTGGTTTTTTAGTGCTGTAAATGCATTTTCAGCTCGCGCTGTACACATTTGCTATGAGAGGCATTATCTCATAAGGGAAATATTAGACAATCAAATTAATGACTGCCCAGGCTTCAGGATGTCTTTTTACACTATATAAGGGTGGAAATTTACATCGGAAACGTTTAGTTTAGCTGTTAATGAAGTTTCGTTTTTTTAGTGCTGAAAATTCATTGTCTGCTGGCGCTGTACACTTTTTCTAAGTGTTGCAATATCTCATGAAGGAAATACTGGACAATCAAATTAATGACTTTCCAGGCTTCAGGATGCCTTCTACACTATATAAAGGTGGAAATGTACATTGGAAACGTTTGGTTTAGCTGTTATAAAAGTTTGGTTTTTTAGTGCTGTAAATGCATTTTCAGCTCGCGCTGTACACATTTGCTATGAGAGGCATTATCTCAGAAGGGAAATATTGGACAATCAAATTAATGACTGCCCAGGCTTCAGGATGTCTTTTTACACTATATAAAGGTGGAAATTTACATTGGAAACGTTTGGTTTAGCTGTTATAAAAGTTTGGTTTTTTTAGTGCTGAAAATGCATTTTCAGCTCGCACTGTACACATTTGCTGTGTGAGGCATTATCTCATAAGGGAAATACTGGACAATCAAATTAATGACTGCCCAGGTTTCAGGATGTCTTTTTACACTATATAAAGGTGGAAATTTACATTGGAAACGTTTGGTTTAGCTGTTATAAAAGTTTGGTTTTTTAGTGCTGAAAATGCATTTTCAGCTCGCACTGTACACATTTGCTATGTGAGGCATTATCTCATAAGGGAAATACTGGACAATCAAATTAATGACTTCCCAGGCTTCAGGATGCCTTTTTACACTCTATAAATGTGGAAATTTACATTGGAAACGTTTGGTTTAGCTGTTAATGAAGTTTCGTTTTTTTAGTGCTGAAAATTCATTGTCTGCTGGCGCTGTACACTTTTTCTAAGTGTTGCAATATCTCATGAAGGAAATACTGGACAATCAAATTAATGACTTTCCAGGCTTCAGGATGCCTTTCTACACTATATAAAGGTGGAAATTTACATTGGAAACGTTTGGTTTAGCTGTTATAAAAGTTTGGTTTTTTAGTGCTGTAAATGCATTTTCAGCTCGCGCTGTACACATTTGCTATGAGAGGCATTATCTCATAAGGGAAATATTGGACAATCAAATTAATGACTGCCCAGGCTTCAGGATGTCTTTTTACACTATATAAGGGTGGAAATTTACATTGGAAACGTTTAGTTTAGCTGTTAATGAAGTTTCGTTTTTTTAGTGCTGAAAATTCATTGTCTGCTGGCGCTGTACACTTTTTCTAAGTGTTGCAATATCTCATGAAGGAAATACTGGACAATCAAATTAATGACTTTCCAGGCTTCAGGATGCCTTTCTACACTATATAAAGGTGGAAATGTACATTGGAAACGTTTGGTTTAGCTGTTATAAAAGTTTGGTTTTTTAGTGCTGTAAATGCATTTTCAGCTCGCGCTGTACACATTTGCTATGAGAGGCATTATCTCAGAAGGGAAATATTGGACAATCAAATTAATGACTGCCCAGGCTTCAGGATGTCTTTTTACACTATATAAAGGTGGAAATTTACATTGGAAACGTTTGGTTTAGCTGTTATAAAAGTTTGTTTTTTTTAGTGCTGAAAATGCATTTTCAGCTCGCACTGTACACATTTGCTGTGTGAGGCATTATCTCATAAGGGAAATACTGGACAATCAAATTAATGACTGCCCAGGCTTCAGGATGTCTTTTTACACTATATAAAGGTGGAAATTTACATTGGAAACGTTTGGTTTAGCTGTTATAAAAGTTTGTTTTTTTAGTGCTGAAAATGCATTTTCAGCTCGCACTGTACACATTTGCTATGTGAAGCATTATCTCATAAGGGAAATACTGGACAATCAAATTAATGACTTCCCAGGCTTCAGGATGCCTTTTTAAACTCTATAAATGTGGAAATTTACATTGGAAACGTTTGGTTTAGCTGTTAATGAAGTTTCGTTTTTTTAGTGCTGAAAATTCATTGTCTGCTGGCACTGTACACTTTTTCTAAGTGTTGCATAATCTCATGAAGGAAATACTGGACAATCAAATTAATGACTTTCCAGGCTTCAGGATGCCTTTTATACACTATATAAAGGTGGAAATTTACATTGGAAACGTTTGGTTTAGCTGTTATAAAAGTTTGGTTTTTTAGTGCTGTAAATGCATTTTCAGCTCGCGCTGTACACATTTGCTATGAGAGGCATTATCTCATAAGGGAAATATTGGACAATCAAATTAATGACTGCCCAGGCTTCAGGATGTCTTTTTACACTATATAAGGGTGGAAATTTACATTGGAAACGTTTAGTTTAGCTGTTAATGAAGTTTCGTTTTTTTAGTGCTGAAAATTCATTGTCTGCTGGCGCTGTACACTTTATCTAAGTGTTGCAATATCTCATGAAGGAAATACTGGACAATCAAATTAATGACTTTCCAGGCTTCAGGATGCCTTTCTACACTCTATAAAGGTGGAAATGTACATTGGAAACGTTTGGTTTAGCTGTTATAAAAGTTTGGTTTTTTAGTGCTGTAAATGCATTTTCAGCTCGCGCTGTACACATTTGCTATGAGAGGCATTATCTCAGAAGGGAAATATTGGACAATCAAATTAATGACTGCCCAGGCTTCAGGATGTCTTTTTACACTATATAAAGGTGGAAATTTACATTGGAAACGTTTGGTTTAGCTGTTATAAAAGTTTGGTTTTTTTAGTGCTGAAAATGCATTTTCAGCTCGCACTGTACACATTTGCTGTGTGAGGCATTATCTCATAAGGGAAATACTGGACAATCAAATTAATGACTGCCCAGGCTTCAGGATGTCTTTTTACACTATATAAAGGTGGAAATTTACATTGGAAACGTTTGGTTTAGCTTTTATAAAAGTTTGGTTTTTTAGTGCTGAAAATGCATTTTCAGCTCGCACTGTACACATTTGCTATGTGAGGCATTATCTCATAAGGGAAATACTGGACAATCAAATTAATGACTTCCCAGGCTTCAGGATGCCTTTTTACACTCTATAAATGTGGAAATTTACATTGGAAACGTTTGGTTTAGCTGTTAATGAAGTTTCGTTTTTTTAGTGCTGAAAATTCATTGTCTGCTGGCGCTGTACACTTTTTCTAAGTGTTGCAATATCTCATGAAGGAAATACTGGACAATCAAATTAATGACTTTCCAGGCTTCAGGATGCCTTTCTACACTATATAAAGGTGGAAATTTACATTGGAAACGTTTGGTTTAGCTGTTATAAAAGTTTGGTTTTTTAGTGCTGTAAATGCATTTTCAGCTCGCGCTGTACACATTTGCTATGAGAAGCATTATCTCATAAGGGAAATATTGGACAATCAAATTAATGACTGCCCAGGCTTCAGGATGTCTTTTTACACTATATAAGGGTGGAAATTTACATTGGAAACGTTTAGTTTAGCTGTTAATGAAGTTTCGTTTTTTTAGTGCTGAAAATTCATTGTCTGCTGG
Source organism: Idiotropiscis lumnitzeri (assembly GCF_059441095.1). Lineage (NCBI taxonomy): Eukaryota > Metazoa > Chordata > Actinopteri > Syngnathiformes > Syngnathidae > Idiotropiscis > Idiotropiscis lumnitzeri. The sequence continues at coordinate 96,005 of NW_028283824.1, forward strand.
CGCTGTACACTTTTTCTAAGTGTTGCAATATCTCATGAAGGAAATACTGGACAATCAAATTAATGACTTTCCAGGCTTCAGGATGCCTTTCTACACTATATAAAGGTGGAAATGTACATTGGAAACGTTTGGTTTAGCTGTTATAAAAGTTTGGTTTTTTAGTGCTGTAAATGCATTTTCAGCTCGCGCTGTACACATTTGCTATGAGAGGCATTATCTCAGAAGGGAAATATTGGACAATCAAATTAATGACTGCCCAGGCTTCAGGATGTCTTTTTACATTATATAAAGGTGGAAATTTACATTGGAAACGTTTGGTTTAGCTGTTATAAAAGTTTGGTTTTTTTAGTGCTGAAAATGCATTTTCAGCTCGCACTGTACACATTTGCTGTGTGAGGCATTATCTCATAAGGGAAATACTGGACAATCAAATTAATGACTGCCCAGGCTTCAGGATGTCTTTTTACACTATATAAAGGTGGAAATTTACATTGGAAACGTTTGGTTTAGCTGTTATAAAAGTTTGGTTTTTTAGTGCTGAAAATGCATTTTCAGCTCGCACTGTACACATTTGCTATGTGAGGCATTATCTCATAAGGGAAATACTGGACAATCAAATTAATGACTTCCCAGGCTTCAGGATGCCTTTTTACACTCTATAAATGTGGAAATTTACATTGGAAACGTTTGGTTTAGCTGTTAATGAAGTTTCGTTTTTTTAGTGCTGAAAATTCATTGTCTGCTGGCGCTGTACACTTTTTCTAAGTGTTGCAATATCTCATGAAGGAAATACTGGACAATCAAATTAATGACTTTCCAGGCTTCAGGATGCCTTTCTACACTATATAAAGGTGGAAATTTACATTGGAAACGTTTGGTTTAGCTGTTATAAAAGTTTGGTTTTTTAGTGCTGTAAATGCATTTTCAGCTCGCGCTGTACACATTTGCTATGAGAGGCATTATCTCATAAGGGAAATATTGGACAATCAAATTAATGACTGCCCAGGCTTCAGGATGTCTTTTTACACTATATAAGGGTGGAAATTTACATTGGAAACGTTTAGTTTAGCTGTTAATGAAGTTTCGTTTTTTTAGTGCTGAAAATTCATTGTCTGCTGGCGCTGTACACTTTTTCTAAGTGTTGCAATATCTCATGAAGGAAATACTGGACAATCAAATTAATGACTTTCCAGGCTTCAGGATGCCTTTCTACACTATATAAAGGTGGAAATGTACATTGGAAACGTTTGGTTTAGCTGTTATAAAAGTTTGGTTTTTTAGTGCTGTAAATGCATTTTCAGCTCGCGCTGTACACATTTGCTATGAGAGGCATTATCTCAGAAGGGAAATATTGGACAATCAAATTAATGACTGCCCAGGCTTCAGGATGTCTTTTTACACTATATAAAGGTGGAAATTTACATTGGAAACGTTTGGTTTAGCTGTTATAAAAGTTTGGTTTTTTTAGTGCTGAAAATGCATTTTCAGCTCGCACTGTACACATTTGCTGTGTGAGGCATTATCTCATAAGGGAAATACTGGACAATCAAATTAATGACTGCCCAGGCTTCAGGATGTCTTTTTACACTATATAAAGGTGGAAATTTACATTGGAAACGTTTGGTTTAGCTGTTATAAAAGTTTGGTTTTTTAGTGCTGAAAATGCATTTTCAGCTCGCACTGTACACATTTGCTATGTGAGGCATTATCTCATAAGGGAAATACTGGACAATCAAATTAATGACTTCCCAGGCTTCAGGATGCCTTTTTACACTCTATAAATGTGGAAATTTACATTGGAAACGTTTGGTTTAGCTGTTAATGAAGTTTCGTTTTTTTAGTGCTGAAAATTCATTGTCTGCTGGCGCTGTACACTTTTTCTAAGTGTTGCAATATCTCATGAAGGAAATACTGGATAATCAAATTAATGACTTTCCAGGCTTCAGGATGCCTTTCTACACTATATAAAGGTGGAAATGTACATTGGAAACGTTTGGTTTAGCTGTTATAAAAGTTTGGTTTTTTAGTGCTGTAAATGCATTTTCAGCTCGCGCTGTACACATTTGCTATGAGAGGCATTATCTCATAAGGGAAATATTAGACAATCAAATTAATGACTGCCCAGGCTTCAGGATGTCTTTTTACACTATATAAGGGTGGAAATTTACATCGGAAACGTTTAGTTTAGCTGTTAATGAAGTTTCGTTTTTTTAGTGCTGAAAATTCATTGTCTGCTGGCGCTGTACACTTTTTCTAAGTGTTGCAATATCTCATGAAGGAAATACTGGACAATCAAATTAATGACTTTCCAGGCTTCAGGATGCCTTTCTACACTATATAAAGGTGGAAATTTACATTGGAAACGTTTGGTTTAGCTGTTATAAAAGTTTGGTTTTTTAGTGCTGTAAATGCATTTTCAGCTCGCGCTGTACACATTTGCTATGAGAGGCATTATCTCATAAAGGAAATATTGGACAATCAAATTAATGACTGCCCAGGCTTCAGGATGTCTTTTTACACTATATAAAAGTGGAAATTTACATTGGAAACGTTTAGTTTAGCTGTTAATGAAGTTTCGTTTTTTTTAGTGCTGAAAATGCATTGTCTGCTGGCGCTGTACACTTTTTCTAAGTGTTGCAATATCTCATGAAGGAAATACTGGACAATCAAATTAATGACTTTCCAGGCTTCAGGATGCCTTTCTACACTATATAAAGGTGGAAATTTACATTGGAAACGTTTGGTTTAGCTGTTATAAAAGTTTGGTTTTTTAGTGCTGTAAATGCATTTTCAGCTCGCGCTGTACACATTTGCTATGAGAGGCATTATCTCATAAGGGAAATATTGGACAATCAAATTAATGACTGCCCAGGCTTCAGGATGTCTTTTTACACTATATAAAGGTGGAAATTTACATTGGAAACGTTTGGTTTAGCTGTTATAAAAGTTTGGTTTTTTAGTGCTTGTAAATGCATTTTCAGCTCGCGCTGTACACATTTGCTATGAGAGGCATTATCTCATAAGGGAAATATTGGACAATCAAATTAATGGCTGCCCAGGCTTCAGGATGTCTTTTTACTCTATATAAAGTTGGAAATTTACATTGGAAACGTTTAGTTTAGCTGTTAATGAAGTTTCGTTTTTTTAGTGCTGAAAATTCATTGTCTGCTGGCGCTGTACACTTTTTCTAAGTGTTGCAATTTCTCATGAAGGAAATACTGGACAATCAATTTAATGACTTTCCAGGCTTCAGGATGCCTTTCTACACTATATAAAGGTGGAAATTTACATTGGAAACGTTTGGTTTAGCTGTTATAAAAGTTTGGTTTTTTAGTGCTGTATATGCATTTTCAGCTCGCGCTGTACACATTTGCTATGAGAGGCATTATCTCATAATGGAAATATTGGACAATCAAATTAATGACTGCCCAGGCTTCAGGATGTCTTTTTACACTATATAAAGGTGGAAATTTACATTGGAAACGTTTAGTTTAGCTGTTAATGAAGTTTCGTTTTTTTAGTGCTGAAAATTCATTGTCTGCTGGCGCTGTACACTTTTTCTAAGTGTTGCAATATCTCATGAAGGAAATACTGGACAATCAAATTAATGACTTTCCAGGCTTCAGGATGCCTTTCTACACTATATAAAGGTGGAAATGTACATTGGAAACGTTTGGTTTAGCTGTTATAAAAGTTTGGTTTTTTAGTGCTGTAAATGCATTTTCAGCTCGCGCTGTACACATTTGCTATGAGAGGCATTATCTCATAAGGGAAATACTGGACAATCAAATTAATGACTTCCCAGGCTTCAGGATGCCTTTTTACACTCTATAAATGTGGAAATTTACATTGGAAACGTTTGGTTTAGCTGTTAATGAAGTTTCGTTTTTTTAGTGCTGAAAATTCATTGTCTGCTGGCGCTGTACACTTTTTCTAAGTGTTGCAATATCTCATGAAGGAAATACTGGACAATCAAATTAATGACTTTCCAGGCTTCAGGATGCCTTTCTACACTATATAAAGGTGGAAATGTACATTGGAAACGTTTGGTTTAGCTGTTATAAAAGTTTGGTTTTTTAGTGCTGTAAATGCATTTTCAGCTCGCGCTGTACACATTTGCTATGAGAGGCATTATCTCATAAGGGAAATATTAGACAATCAAATTAATGACTGCCCAGGCTTCAGGATGTCTTTTTACACTATATAAGGGTGGAAATTTACATCGGAAACGTTTAGTTTAGCTGTTAATGAAGTTTCGTTTTTTTAGTGCTGAAAATTCATTGTCTGCTGGCGCTGTACACTTTTTCTAAGTGTTGCAATATCTCATGAAGGAAATACTGGACAATCAAATTAATGACTTTCCAGGCTTCAGGATGCCTTTCTACACTATATAAAGGTGGAAATGTACATTGGAAACGTTTGGTTTAGCTGTTATAAAAGTTTGGTTTTTTAGTGCTGTAAATGCATTTTCAGCTCGCGCTGTACACATTTGCTATGAGAGGCATTATCTCAAAAGGGAAATATTGGACAATCAAATTAATGACTGCCCAGGCTTCAGGATGTCTTTTTACACTATAAAAAGGTGGAAATTTACATTGGAAACGTTTGGTTTAGCTGTTATAAAAGTTTGGTTTTTTAGTGCTGAAAATGCATTTTCAGCTCGCACTGTACACATTTGCTATGTGAGGCATTATCTCATAAGGGAAATACTGGACAATCAAATTAATGACTTCCCAGGCTTCAGGATGCCTTTTTACACTCTATAAATGTGGAAATTTACATTGGAAACGTTTGGTTTAGCTGTTAATGAAGTTTCGTTTTTTTAGTGCTGAAAATTCATTGTCTGCTGGCGCTGTACACTTTTTCTAAGTGTTGCAATATCTCATGAAGGAAATACTGGACAATCAAATTAATGACTTTCCAGGCTTCAGGATGCCTTTCTACACTATATAAAGGTGGAAATTTACATTGGAAACGTTTGGTTTAGCTGTTATAAAAGTTTGGTTTTTTAGTGCTGTAAATGCATTTTCAGCTCGCGCTGTACACATTTGCTATGAGAGGCATTATCTCATAAGGGAAATATTGGACAATCAAATTAATGACTGCCCAGGCTTCAGGATGTCTTTTTACACTATATAAAGGTGGAAATTTACATTGGAAACGTTTAGTTTAGCTGTTAATGAAGTTTCGTTTTTTTTAGTGCTGAAAATTCATTGTCTGCTGGCGCTGTACACTTTTTCTAAGTGTTGCAATATCTCATGAAGGAAATACTGGACAATCAAATTAATGACTTTCCAGGCTTCAGGATGCCTTTCTACACTATATAAAGGTGGAAATTTACATTGGAAACGTTTGGTTTAGCTGTTATAAAAGTTTGGTTTTTTAGTGCTGTAAATGCATTTTCAGCTCGCGCTGTACACATTTGCTATGAGAGGCATTATCTCATAAGGGAAATATTGGACAATCAAATTAATGACTGCCCAGGCTTCAGGATGTCTTTTTACACTATATAAAGGTGGAAATTTACATTGGAAACGTTTGGTTTAGCTGTTATAAAAGTTTGTTTTTTTAGTGCTGTAAATGCATTTTCAGCTCGCGCTGTACACATTTGCTACGAGAGGCATTATCTCATAAGGGAAATATTGGACAATCAAATTAATGGCTGCCCAGGCTTCAGGATGTCTTTTTACTCTATATAAAGTTGGAAATTTACATTGGAAACGTTTAGTTTAGCTGTTAATGAAGTTTCGTTTTTTTAGTGCTGAAAATTCATTGTCTGCTGGCGCTGTACACTTTTTCTAAGTGTTGCAATATCTCATGAAGGAAATACTGGACAATCAAATCAATGACTTTCCAGGCTTCAGGATGCCTTTCTACACTATATAAAGGTGGAAATGTACATTGGAAACGTTTGGTTTAGCTGTTATAAAAGTTTGTTTTTTTAGTGCTGAAAATGCATTTTCAGCTCGCGCTGTACACATTTGCTATGAGAGGCATTGTCTCATAAGGGAAATATTGGACAATCAAATTAATGACTGCCTAGGCTTCAGGATGTCTTTTTACACTATATAAAGGTGAAAATTTACATTGGAAACGTTTGGTTTAGCTGTTATAAAAGTTTGGTTTTTTTAGTGCTGAAAATGCATTTTCAGCTCGCACTGTACACATTTGCTATGTGAGGCATTATCTCATAAGGGAAATACTGGACAATCAAATTAATGACTGCCCAGGCTTCAGGATGTCTTTTTACACTATATAAAGGTGGAAATTTACATTGGAAACGTTTGGTTTAGCTGTTATAAAAGTTTGTTTTTTTAGTGCTGAAAATGCATTTTCAGCTCGCACTGTACACATTTGCTATGTGAGGCATTATCTCATAAGGGAAATACTGGACAATCAAATTAATGACTTCCCAGGCTTCAGGATGCCTTTTTACACTCTATAAATGTGGAAATTTACATTGGAAACGTTTGGTTTAGCTGTTAATGAAGTTTCGTTTTTTTAGTGCTGAAAATTCATTGTCTGCTGGCGCTGTACACTTTTTCTAAGTGTTGCAATATCTCATGAAGGAAATACTGGACAATCAAATTAATGACTGCCCAGGCTTCAGGATGCCTTTCTACACTATATAAAGGTGGAAATTTACATTGGAAACGTTTGGTTTAGCTGTTATAAAAGTTTGGTTTTTTAGTGCTGTAAATGCATTTTCAGCTCGCGCTGTACACATTTGCTATGAGAGGCATTATCTCATAAGGGAAATATTGGACAATCAAATTAATGACTGCCCAGGCTTCAGGATGTCTTTTTACACTATATAAAGGTGGAAATTTACATTGGAAACGTTTGGTTTAGCTGTTATAAAAGTTTGGTTTTTTAGTGCTTGTAAATGCATTTTCAGCTCGCGCTGTACACATTTGCTATGAGAGGCATTATCTCATAAGGGAAATATTGGACAATCAAATTAATGGCTGCCCAGGCTTCAGGATGTCTTTTTACTCTATATAAAGTTGGAAATTTACATTGGAAACGTTTAGTTTAGCTGTTAATGAAGTTTCGTTTTTTTAGTGCTGAAAATTCATTGTCTGCTGGCGCTGTACACTTTTTCTAAGTGTTGCAATTTCTCATGAAGGAAATACTGGACAATCAATTTAATGACTTTCCAGGCTTCAGGATGCCTTTCTACACTATATAAAGGTGGAAATTTACATTGGAAACGTTTGGTTTAGCTGTTATAAAAGTTTGGTTTTTTAGTGCTGTATATGCATTTTCAGCTCGCGCTGTACACATTTGCTATGAGAGGCATTATCTCATAATGGAAATATTGGACAATCAAATTAATGACTGCCCAGGCTTCAGGATGTCTTTTTACACTATATAAAGGTGGAAATTTACATTGGAAACGTTTAGTTTAGCTGTTAATGAAGTTTCGTTTTTTTAGTGCTGAAAATTCATTGTCTGCTGGCGCTGTACACTTTTTCTAAGTGTTGCAATATCTCATGAAGGAAATACTGGACAATCAAATTAATGACTTTCCAGGCTTCAGGATGCCTTTCTACACTATATAAAGGTGGAAATGTACATTGGAAACGTTTGGTTTAGCTGTTATAAAAGTTTGGTTTTTTAGTGCTGTAAATGCATTTTCAGCTCGCGCTGTACACATTTGCTATGAGAGGCATTATCTCATAAGGGAAATACTGGACAATCAAATTAATGACTTCCCAGGCTTCAGGATGCCTTTTTACACTCTATAAATGTGGAAATTTACATTGGAAACGTTTGGTTTAGCTGTTAATGAAGTTTCGTTTTTTTAGTGCTGAAAATTCATTGTCTGCTGGCGCTGTACACTTTTTCTAAGTGTTGCAATATCTCATGAAGGAAATACTGGACAATCAAATTAATGACTTTCCAGGCTTCAGGATGCCTTTCTACACTATATAAAGGTGGAAATGTACATTGGAAACGTTTGGTTTAGCTGTTATAAAAGTTTGGTTTTTTAGTGCTGTAAATGCATTTTCAGCTCGCGCTGTACACATTTGCTATGAGAGGCATTATCTCATAAGGGAAATATTAGACAATCAAATTAATGACTGCCCAGGCTTCAGGATGTCTTTTTACACTATATAAGGGTGGAAATTTACATCGGAAACGTTTAGTTTAGCTGTTAATGAAGTTTCGTTTTTTTAGTGCTGAAAATTCATTGTCTGCTGGCGCTGTACACTTTTTCTAAGTGTTGCAATATCTCATGAAGGAAATACTGGACAATCAAATTAATGACTTTCCAGGCTTCAGGATGCCTTTCTACACTATATAAAGGTGGAAATGTACATTGGAAACGTTTGGTTTAGCTGTTATAAAAGTTTGGTTTTTTAGTGCTGTAAATGCATTTTCAGCTCGCGCTGTACACATTTGCTATGAGAGGCATTATCTCAAAAGGGAAATATTGGACAATCAAATTAATGACTGCCCAGGCTTCAGGATGTCTTTTTACACTATAAAAAGGTGGAAATTTACATTGGAAACGTTTGGTTTAGCTGTTATAAAAGTTTGGTTTTTTAGTGCTGAAAATGCATTTTCAGCTCGCACTGTACACATTTGCTATGTGAGGCATTATCTCATAAGGGAAATACTGGACAATCAAATTAATGACTTCCCAGGCTTCAGGATGCCTTTTTACACTCTATAAATGTGGAAATTTACATTGGAAACGTTTGGTTTAGCTGTTAATGAAGTTTCGTTTTTTTAGTGCTGAAAATTCATTGTCTGCTGGCGCTGTACACTTTTTCTAAGTGTTGCAATATCTCATGAAGGAAATACTGGACAATCAAATTAATGACTTTCCAGGCTTCAGGATGCCTTTCTACACTATATAAAGGTGGAAATTTACATTGGAAACGTTTGGTTTAGCTGTTATAAAAGTTTGGTTTTTTAGTGCTGTAAATGCATTTTCAGCTCGCGCTGTACACATTTGCTATGAGAGGCATTATCTCATAAGGGAAATATTGGACAATCAAATTAATGACTGCCCAGGCTTCAGGATGTCTTTTTACACTATATAAAGGTGGAAATTTACATTGGAAACGTTTAGTTTAGCTGTTAATGAAGTTTCGTTTTTTTTAGTGCTGAAAATTCATTGTCTGCTGGCGCTGTACACTTTTTCTAAGTGTTGCAATATCTCATGAAGGAAATACTGGACAATCAAATTAATGACTTTCCAGGCTTCAGGATGCCTTTCTACACTATATAAAGGTGGAAATTTACATTGGAAACGTTTGGTTTAGCTGTTATAAAAGTTTGGTTTTTTAGTGCTGTAAATGCATTTTCAGCTCGCGCTGTACACATTTGCTATGAGAGGCATTATCTCATAAGGGAAATATTGGACAATCAAATTAATGACTGCCCAGGCTTCAGGATGTCTTTTTACACTATATAAAGGTGGAAATTTACATTGGAAACGTTTGGTTTAGCTGTTATAAAAGTTTGTTTTTTTAGTGCTGTAAATGCATTTTCAGCTCGCGCTGTACACATTTGCTACGAGAGGCATTATCTCATAAGGGAAATATTGGACAATCAAATTAATGGCTGCCCAGGCTTCAGGATGTCTTTTTACTCTATATAAAGTTGGAAATTTACATTGGAAACGTTTAGTTTAGCTGTTAATGAAGTTTCGTTTTTTTAGTGCTGAAAATTCATTGTCTGCTGGCGCTGTACACTTTTTCTAAGTGTTGCAATATCTCATGAAGGAAATACTGGACAATCAAATCAATGACTTTCCAGGCTTCAGGATGCCTTTCTACACTATATAAAGGTGGAAATGTACATTGGAAACGTTTGGTTTAGCTGTTATAAAAGTTTGTTTTTTTAGTGCTGAAAATGCATTTTCAGCTCGCGCTGTACACATTTGCTATGAGAGGCATTGTCTCATAAGGGAAATATTGGACAATCAAATTAATGACTGCCTAGGCTTCAGGATGTCTTTTTACACTATATAAAGGTGAAAATTTACATTGGAAACGTTTGGTTTAGCTGTTATAAAAGTTTGGTTTTTTTAGTGCTGAAAATGCATTTTCAGCTCGCACTGTACACATTTGCTATGTGAGGCATTATCTCATAAGGGAAATACTGGACAATCAAATTAATGACTGCCCAGGCTTCAGGATGTCTTTTTACACTATATAAAGGTGGAAATTTACATTGGAAACGTTTGGTTTAGCTGTTATAAAAGTTTGTTTTTTTAGTGCTGAAAATGCATTTTCAGCTCGCACTGTACACATTTGCTATGTGAGGCATTATCTCATAAGGGAAATACTGGACAATCAAATTAATGACTTCCCAGGCTTCAGGATGCCTTTTTACACTCTATAAATGTGGAAATTTACATTGGAAACGTTTGGTTTAGCTGTTAATGAAGTTTCGTTTTTTTAGTGCTGAAAATTCATTGTCTGCTGGCGCTGTACACTTTTTCTAAGTGTTGCAATATCTCATGAAGGAAATACTGGACAATCAAATTAATGACTTTCCAGGCTTCAGGATGCCTTTCTACACTATATAAAGGTGGAAATTTACATTGGAAACGTTTGGTTTAGCTGTTATAAAAGTTTGTTTTTTTAGTGCTGAAAATGCATTTTCAGCTCGCGCTGTACACATTTGCTATGAGAGGCATTGTCTCATAAGGGAAATATTGGACAATCAAATTAATGACTGCCTAGGCTTCAGGATGTCTTTTTACAATATATAAAGGTGGAAATTTACATTGGAAACGTTTGGTTTAGCTGTTATAAAAGTTTGGTTTTTTTAGTGCTGAAAATGCATTTTCAGCTCGCACTGTACACATTTGCTATGTGAGGCATTATCTCATAAGGGAAATACTGGACAATCAAATTAATGACTGCCCAGGCTTCAGGATGTCTTTTTACACTATATAAAGGTGGAAATTTACATTGGAAACGTTTGGTTTAGCTGTTATAAAAGTTTGTTTTTTTAGTGCTGAAAATGCATTTTCAGCTCGCACTGTACACATTTGCTATGTGAGGCATTATCTCATAAGGGAAATACTGGACAATCAAATTAATGACTTCCCAGGCTTCAGGATGCCTTTTTACACTCTATAAATGTGGAAATTTACATTGGAAACGTTTGGTTTAGCTGTTAATGAAGTTTCGTTTTTTTAGTGCTGAAAATTCATTGTCTGCTGGCGCTGTACACTTTTTCTAAGTGTTGCAATATCTCATGAAGGAAATACTGGACAATCAAATTAATGACTTTCCAGGCTTCAGGATGCCTTTCTACACTATATAAAGGTGGAAATTTACATTGGAAACGTTTGGTTTAGCTGTTATAAAAGTTTGGTTTTTTAGTGCTGTAAATGCATTTTCAGCTCGCGCTGTACACATTTGCTATGAGAGGCATTATCTCATAAGGGAAATATTGGACAATCAAATTAATGACTGCCCAGGCTTCAGGATGTCTTTTTACACTATATAAAGGTGGAAATTTACATTGGAAACGTTTGGTTTAGCTGTTATAAAAGTTTGTTTTTTTTAGTGCTGAAAATGCATTTTCAGCTCGCACTGTACACATTTGCTATGTGAGGCATTATCTCATAAGGGAAATACTGGACAATCAAATTAATGACTGCCCAGGCTTCAGGATGTCTTTTTACACTATCTAAAGGTGGAAATTTACATTGGAAACGTTTGGTTTAGCTGTTATAAAAGTTTGGTTTTTTAGTGCTGAAAATGCATTTTCAGCTCGCACTGTACACATTTGCTATGTGAGGCATTATCTCATAAGGGAAATACTGGACAATCAAATTAATGACTGCCCAGGCTTCAGGATGTCTTTTTACACTATCTAAAGGTGGAAATTTACATTGGAAACGTTTGGTTTAGCTGTTATAAAAGTTTGGTTTTTTAGTGCTGTATATGCATTTTCAGCTCGCGCTGTACACATTTGCTATGAGAGGCATTATCTCATAATGGAAATATTGGACAATCAAATTAATGACTGCCCAGGCTTCAGGATGTCTTTTTACACTATATAAAGGTGGAAATTTACATTGGAAACGTTTAGTTTAGCTGTTAATGAAGTTTCGTTTTTTTAGTGCTGAAAATTCATTGTCTGCTGGCGCTGTACACTTTTTCTAAGTGTTGCAATATCTCATGAAGGAAATACTGGACAATCAAATTAATGACTTTCCAGGCTTCAGGATGCCTTTCTACACTATATAAAGGTGGAAATGTACATTGGAAACGTTTGGTTTAGCTGTTATAAAAGTTTGGTTTTTTAGTGCTGTAAATGCATTTTCAGCTCGCGCTGTACACATTTGCTATGAGAGGCATTATCTCATAAGGGAAATATTGGACAATCAAATGAATGACTGCCCAGGCTTCAGGATGTCTTTTTACACTATATAAAGGTGGAAATTTACATTGGAAACGTTTGGTTTAGCTGTTATAAAAGTTTGGTTTTTTAGTGCTGAAAATGCATTTTCAGCTCGCACTGTACACATTTGCTATGTGAGGCATTATCTCATAAGGGAAATACTGGACAATCAAATTAATGACTTCCCAGGCTTCAGGATGCCTTTTTACACTCTATAAATGTGGAAATTTACATTGGAAACGTTTGGTTTAGCTGTTAATGAAGTTTCGTTTTTTAGTGCTGAAAATTCATTGTCTGCTGGCGCTGTACACTTTTTCTAAGTGTTGCAATATCTCATGAAGGAAATACTGGACAATCAAATTAATGACTTTCCAGGCTTCAGGATGCCTTTTTACACTATATAAAGGTGGAAATTTACATTGGAAACGTTTGGTTTAGCTGTAATAAAAGTTTGGTTTTTTAGTGCTGTAAATGCATTTTCAGCTCGCGCTGTACACATTTGCTATGAGAGGCATTATCTCATAAGGGAAATATTGGACAATCAAATTAATGACTGCCCAGGCTTCAGGATGTCTTTTTACACTATATAAAGGTGGAAATTTACATTGGAAACGTTTGGTTTAGCTGTTATAAAAGTATGGTTTTTTAGTGCTGAAAATGCATTTACAGCACGAAAAAAACAAACTTTTATAACAGCTAAACCAAACGTTTCCAATGTAAATTTCCACATTTATATAGTGTAAAAAGGCATCCTGAAGCCTGGGAAGTCATTAATTTGATTGTCCAGTATTTCCCTTATGAGATAATGCCTCACATAGCAAATGTGTACAGCGCGAGCTGAAAATGCATTTACAGCACTAAAAAAACAAACTTTTATAACAGCTAAACTAAACGTTTCCAATGTAAATTTCCACCTTTATATAGTGTAAAAAGACATCCTGAAGCCTGGGCAGTCATTAATTTGATTGTCCAATATTTCCCTTATGAGATAATGCCTCTCATAGAAAATGTGTACAGCGCGAGCTGAAAATGCATTTACAGCACTAAAAAACCAAACTTTTATAACAGCTAAACCAAACGTTTCCAATGTAAATTTCCACCTTTATATAGTGTAAAAAAAACATCCTGAAGCCTGGGCAGTCATTAATTTGATTGTCCAATATTTCCCTTATGAGATAATGCCTCTCATAGCAAATGTGTACAGCGCGAGCTGAAAATGCATTTACAGCACTAAAAAACCAAACTTTTATAACAGCTAAACCAAACGTTTCCAATGTAAATTTCCACCTTTATATAGTGTAGAAAGGCATCCTGAAGCCTGGAAAGTCATTAATTTGATTGTCCAGTATTTCCTACATGAGATATTGCAACACTTAGAAAAAGTGTACAACGCCAGCAGACAATGAATTTGCAGCACTAAAAAAACGAAACTTCATTTACAGCTAAACCAAACGTTTCCAATGTAAATTTCCACATTTATATAGTGTAAAAAGGCATCCTGAAGCCTGGGAAGTCATTAATTTGATTGTCCAGTATTTCCCTTATGAGATAATGCCTCACATAGCAAATGTGTACAGCGCGAGCTGAAAATGCATTTACAGCACTAAAAAAACAAACTTTTATAACAGCTAAACCAAACGTTTCCAATGTAAATTTCCACCTTTATATAGTGTAGAAAGGCATCCTGAAGCCTGGAAAGTCATTAATTTGATTGTCCAGTATTTCCTTCATGAGATATTGCAACACTTAGAAAAAGTGTACAGCGCCAGCAGACAATGAATTTGCAGCACTAAAAAAACGAAACTTCATTAACAGCTAAACCAAACGTTTCCAATGTAAATTTCCACCTTTATATAGTGTAAAAAGATATCCTGAAGCCTGGGCAGTCATTAATTTGATTGTCCAATATTTTCCTTATGAGATAATGCCTCTCATAGCAAATGTGTACAGCGCGAGCTGAAAATGCATTTACAGCACTAAAAAACCAAACTTTTATAACAGCTAAACCAAACGTTTCCAATGTAAATTTCCACAATTATATAGTGTAAAAAGGTCTCCTGAAGCCTGGGAAGTCATTAATTTGATTGTCCAGCATTTCCATTATGAGATAATGTCTCACATAGCAAATGTGTACAGCGCGAGCTGAAAATGCATTTACAGCACTAAAAAAACAAACTTTTATAACAGCTAAACCAAACGTTTACAATGTAAATTTCCACCTTTATATAGTGTAAAAAGGCATCCTGAAGCCTGGAAAGTCATTAATTTGATTGTCCAGTATTTCCTTCATGAGAAAATGCAACACTTAGAAAAAGTGTACAGCGCCAGCAGACAATGAATTTGCAGCACTAAAAAAACGAAACTTCATTAACAGCTAAACCAAACGTTTCCAATGTAAATTTCCACATTTATATAGTGTAAAAAGGCATCCTGAAGCCTGGGAAGTCATTAATTTGATTGTCCATTATTTCCCTTATGAGATAATGCCTCACATAGCAAATGTGTACAGCGCGAGCTGAAAATGCATTTACAGCACTAAAAAAACAAACTTTTATAACAGCTAAACTAAACGTTTCCAATGTAAATTTCCACCTCTATATAGTGTAAAAAGGTCTCCTGAAGCCTGGTAAGTCATTAATTTGATTGTCCAGTATTTCCCTTATGGGATAATGCCTCACATAGCAAATGTGTACAGCGCGAGCTGAAAATGCATTTACAGCACTAAAAAAACAAACGTTTATAACAGCTAAACCAAACGTTTCCAATGTAAATTTACACCTTTATATAGTGTAAAAAGGCATCCTGAAGCCTGGAAAGTCATTAATTTGATTGTCCAGTATTTCCTTCATGAGATATTGCAACACTTAGAAAAAGTGTACAGCGACAGCAGACAATGAATTTGCAGCACTAAAAAAACGAAACTTCATTAACAGCTAAACCAAACGTTTCCAATGTAAATTTCCACATTTATATAGTGTAAAAAGGCATCCTGAAGCCTGGGAAGTCATTAATTTGATTGTCCAGTATTTCCTTCATGAGATATTGCAACACTTAGAAAAAGTGTACAGCGCCAGCAGACAATGAATTTGCAGCACTAAAAAAACGAAACTTCATTAACAGCTAAACCAAACGTTTCCAATGTAAATTTCCACATTTATATAGTGTAAAAAGGCATCCTGAAGCCTGGGAAGTCATTAATTTGATTGTCCAGTATTTCCCTTATGAGATAATGCCTCACATAGCAAATGTGTACAGCGCGAGCTGAAAATGCATTTACAGCACTAAAAAAACTAACTTTTATAACAGCTAAACTAAACGTTTCCAATGTAAATTTCCACCTTTATATAGTGTAAAAAAGACATCCTGAAGCCTGGGCAGTCATTAATTTGATTGTCCAATATTTCCCTTATGAGATAATGCCTCACATAGCATTTACAGCACTAAAAAACCAAACTTTTATAACAGCTAAACCAAACGTTTCCAATGTAAATTTCCACCTTTATATAGTGTAGAAAGGCATCCTGAAGCCTGGAAAGTCATTAATTTGATTGTCCAGTATTTCCTTCATGAGATATTGCAACACTTAGAAAAAGTGTACAGCGCCAGCAGACAATGAATTTTCAGCACTAAAAAAACGAAACTTCATTAACAGCTAAACCAAACGTTTCCAATGTAAATTTCCACATTTATATAGTGTAAAAAGGCATCCTGAACCCTGGGAAGTCATTAATTTGATTGTCCAGTATTTCCCTTATGAGATAATGCCTCACATAGCAAATGAGTACAGCGCGAGCTGAAAATGCATTTACAGCACTAAAAAACCAAACTTTTATAACAGCTAAACCAAACGTTTCCAATGTACATTTCCACCTTTATATAGTGTAAAAAGGCATCCTGAAGCCTGGGAAGTCATTAATTTGATTGTCCAGTATTTCCCTTATGAGATAATGCCTCACATAGCAAATGTGTACAGTGCGAGCTGAAAATGCATTTACAGCACTAAAAAACCAAACTTTTATAACAGCTAAACCAAACGTGTCCAATGTAAATTTCCACCTTTATATAGTGTAGAAAGGCATCCTGAAGCCTGGAAAGTCATGAATTTGATTGTCCAGTATTTCCTTCATGAGATATTGCAACACTTAGAAAAAGTGTACAGCGCCAGCAGACAATGAATTTGCAGCACTAAAAAAACGAAACTTCATTTCCAGCTAAACCAAACGTTTCCAATGTAAATTTCCACATTTATATAGTGTAAAAAGGCATCCTGAAGCCTGGGAAGTCATTAATTTGATTGTCCAGTATTTCCCTTATGAGATAATGCCTCACATAGCAAATGTGTACAGCGCGAGCTGAAAATGCATTTACAGCACTAAAAAAACAAACTTTTATAACAGCTAAACTAAACGTTTCCAATGTAAATTTTCACCTTTATATAGTGTAAAAAGACATCCTGAAGCCTGGGCAGTCATTAATTTGATTGTCCAATATTTCCCTTATGAGATAATGCCTCTCATAGCAAATGTGTACAGCGCGAGCTGAAAATGCATTTACAGCACTAAAAAACCAAACTTTTATAACAGCTAAACCAAACGTTTCCAATGTAAATTTCCACCTTTATATAGTGTAGAAAGGCATCCTGAAGCCTGGAAAGTCATTAATTTGATTGTCCAGTATTTCCTTCATGAGATATTGCAACACTTAGAAAAAGTGTACAGCGCCAGCAGACAATGAATTTGCAGCACTAAAAAAACGAAACTTCATTAACAGCTAAACCAAACGTTTCCAATGTAAATTTCCACCTTTATATAGTGTAGAAAGGCATCCTGAAGCCTGGGCAGTCATTAATTTGATTGTCCAATATTTCCCTTATGAGATAATGCCTCTCATAGCAAATGTGTACAGCGTGAGCTGAAAATGCATTTACAGCACAAAAAAAACAAACTTTTATAACAGCTAAACCAAACGTTTCCAATGTAAATTTCCACCTTTATATAGTGTAAAAAGACATCCTGAAGCCTGGGAAGTCATTAATTTGATTGTCCAGTATTTCCCTTATGAGATAATGCCTCACCATAGCAAATGTGTACAGCGCGAGCTGAAAATGCATTTACAGCACTAAAAAACCAAACTTTTATAACAGCTAAACCAAACGTTTCCAATGTAAATTTCCACCTTTATATAGTGTAAAAAGGCATCCTGAAGCCTGGGAAGTCATTAATTTGATTGTCCAGTATTTCCCTTTTGAGATAATGCCTCACATAGCAAATGTGTACAGCGCGAGCTGAAAATGCATTTACAGCACTAAAAAACCAAACTTTTATAACAGCTAAACCAAACGTTTCCAATGTAAATTTCCACCTTTATATAGTGTAAAAAGGCATCCTGAAGCCTGGGAAGTCATTAATTTGATTGTCCAGTATTTCCCTTATGAGATAATGCCTCACATAGCAAATGTGTACAGCGCGAGCTGAGAATGCATTTACAGCACTAAAAAAACAAACTTTTATAACAGCTAAACCAAACGTTTCCAATGTAAATTTCCACCTTTATATAGTGTAGAAAGGCATCCTGAAGCCTGGAAAGTCATTAATTTGATTGTCCAGTATTTCCTTCATGAGATATTGCAACACTTAGAAAATGTGTACAGCGCCAGCAGACAATGAATTTGCAGCACTAAAAAAACGAAACTTCATTAACAGCTAAACCAAACGTTTCCAATGTAAATTTCCACATTTATATAGTGTAAAAATGCATCCTGAAGCCTGGGAAGTCATTAATTTCTTTGTCCAGTATTTCCTTCATGAGATACAGCAACACTTAGAAAAAGTCTGTGTGACAGCCTGGAGAGACTGCTGACAGGAGGGAATAGACCCCACTGGGGCTGACATGGGCTAGCTACCCATGCTGGCAGTCTCTGACACTGTGTTCAGTTTGTTGGAGACACCCGCCAAGTGCTACAGAAAGTCTACAAAGAATGACACCCCTACAGCCTGCGAGAGCGGGGGCGCAAGATGGCTCAATGACTGACCACACGGTTACAGACCTAGGAACAAACATGACTACGAGCAAGAACACGGTGCATGAGACAATGGCAGCAGGACACTCACTTCAGGTCTGCACCTGTGGCTGGGCAAAAGTAACATCAGTTACAGGGTTGAAGATCCACCAAGGAAAGAAGTGGTGTTTGGGAAAGCCGAGTCAAGGGCCTCGCATTGACCAATACTTCTTACGAAGTAATGCGTCAAATCAGTCGAGTGAAGCACAGCGACGGGAAAAAACCCAAAGTTCGCAGAGCATCAGCCCCCCTGTCACTGAGGAGGGTATTATAAACACAGAATTGCAGGAGGTAGAACCCACTCAGCCACAGAGACCTCCCAAAGAGAACAAGATCAAAGGGCACAGACAGAGTGTGAGGTGGCCCAAAACTATTGAGAAGAGAGAGTGGGAAACCGTCAATAACGACCTGGTGAAAATGTTGGAGCAACAAGTGGGCACTGCAGAGAGAAAGCTGGAACACATCGGTGACATCATCTACCACTATGGAGAGGAGCGCTTTGGAGTGAACAGCTGGAAAACCACCAACAAAATACCACCACCAACCAAACCTAGGAGGCAACAAGAGATAGAGAGACTGATCAGGGAAAGAAGGGACCTGCGGAAACAGTGGAGAAAAGCCTCTGATCCAGAGAGAGAAGGTCTCATGCTGCTCCATGGGGACATCAAGCTCCGGTTGAAAACCTTACGAAGAGCAGAGAACTTGAGGAAACTTCGCAGGAAGAAGGAACACACAAGAACCCTGTTCTATAAAAATCCCTTCAAGTTTGTCAAAGATCTCTTCGCTAAGGACAAAAGCGGGTTCCTGCAAACTTCAAAGAAGGAACTTGAAGAGCACCTGGAAAAGGTCTACCAAGACACGAAAAGGCATGAACAGCTAGCCATCCCACATGATATCCCCCCCATTCGACCACCAGAGGTCAACATCGAGACCGGCCCTCCAAAATGGAAAGAAGTGGAGAACATGGTGGGCGTGCAAGATCAGGATCTGCACCAGGACCAAATGGAGTGTCATATAAGCTCTACAAGAACTCACCAGATGTCCTACGCTATCTTTGGAGGCTAATGAGAATCGTCTGGCAGAAGGGGATAATACCAAAGGCATGGCGAAGGGCTGGAGGTGTACTAATTCCAAAAGAGAAGGACGCTGATATCAGTCAATTTCGGCCAATCAGCCTTCTCAACGTTGAAGGGAAAATCTTTTTCAGCGTCTTGACACACACCACCTACCTGGAGAAAAAACGAGTACATTGACACATCCGTACAAAAGGCTGGAATTTCTGGATTCTCTGGCTGCTTGGAGCACACCAGTATGATCTGGCATCAGATTCAAGCAGCGAAGAAGAACAAAGGGGATCTTCATGTCATCTTTCTCGACCTAGCCAATGCCTTTGGTTCAGTTCCGCATAGCCTTCTCTGGGAGTCCTTCAACTTCTTCCGCGTTCCAACATCCATCACTACCTTGGTAAAATTCTACTTTGAAGACCTGCAGCTGTGCTTCACAACACCCGACTTCAAAACATCATGGCAGCAAGTAGAAGTAGGCATCATGGCAGGTTGCACGATCTCACCCCTGGCCTTTACAATGGCCATGGAGGTCATCATCAGGGCCTCAAAATGGGTGGCGGGGTGAGCGAACCAGGAACGGGATCCGCCTTCCACCGTCCGAGTATATATGGACGACATGACCACTCTGACCACCACTGCAGCTTGCACCAGGCGGCTACTTGGTAAGCTGCAGGAAAACATCAGCTGGGCCCGGATGAAAATCAAGCCGAACAAGTCACGTAGCATCTCGATAATCAAGGGAGAGCTAAAAGACGTGAAGTTCTGCATTGGTGACGAACCAATACCAACGGTGGCAGAACAACCTGTCAAAAGCCTGGGCAGATGGTATGACTCAAGTCTTAAGGATAAAAACCAGGTGCAGCAGCTAAGACAGGATATCATCAACGACCTGAACAACATCAACAAGACTCCACTACCAGGGAAGCTCAAGCTCTGGTGTCTGCAATTTGGGCTTCTCCCTCTCGTGATGTGGCCACTCACTGTCTACGAGGTCCCACTAACAACTGTGGAGAAGATGGAGCGAGCCATCACAGTATATGTGAAACAGTGGCTTGGTGTCCCACGCTGTCTGAATAACATCAGCCTCTATGGCAAAGGAGTCCTCGAACTGCCCATCACAAGTCTCACTGAAGAATACAAGTGCTCTAAAGTGAGACTACAGATGACGCTGACGGACTCCAGAGACCGGACCATCAGTGAAACGGCACCACCCCTGTCAACTGCACGGAAATGGACACCATCCAGTGCAGTGCAGCATGCCACAGCAGCCCTGAGGCACAGCGATATTGTGGGACACGTCCAGAGGGGAAGAGGAGGCTTTGGCCTTACAGCAAGCAAACCAACTTGGTGTAAGGCCTCAACCGCAGAGAGGAAAAAAATGGTCGTGGAGGAGGTGCGCCGCCAGGAAGAGGCTGAAAGGTCTGCAAAGGCTGTCTCGCTTGCCAAGCAGGGACAGTGGATGAGGTGGGAAGGCCTGGAGAAAAGAAAGCTTGGCTGGAGGGATCTCTGGGAGATGGAAGCTAGCAACATCAGCTTCATCATCAGAGCTACCAATGACGTGCTGCCATCCCCAAAAAACCTCCACCAGTGGTATGGCGAAGATCCAACCTGTGCCCTCTGCCCAACACCAGCAACTCTCAAACACATCCTGACTGGTTGTAAGACCAGCCTCACACAAGGCCGCTATACCTGGAGGCACAACCAGGTCCTCAAGAGCTTGGCAGCAGTGCTTGAAAGCAGGAGAACTACCATCAACTCCTTGCCCTTAAGAGCCACCACTACCATTACAGCACCAAAATTTGTCCGAGAGGGACAGGAAAAGCCCAACCATCCTTTTCTCAAGCCAGAAGTTGGTCAGCTAACCAAGGCTCGGGATTGGAAGATGCTGGTCGATATAGGTCAGCAACTAATCTTCCCAGCAGAGATTGCAACCACCACCCTAAGGCCAGACTTAGTGCTGTGGTCCCATTCATTGAAGACTGTCTACATTGCAGAGCTCACAGTCCCGTGGGAAAATGCAGTTGAAGAGGCCTATGAGCGTAAGAAGTTGCGCTACACTGAACTGGCGGCGGACGCACAACAACGAGGGTGGAAAGCCAAGGTCTATCCCGTCGAAGTTGGATGCAGAGGGTTTCTGGCCTCATCAACCATCAAGCTGCTGAAAGACCTGGGAATCCATGGACAGGCTCTGCGGCACACAGTCAGATCGCTCTCTAAAGCGGCTGAAAGAAGCAGCCAGTGGATCTGGATGAAGAGGAAGGACCCCTACTGGGCTCATAGATCAGCAACATGACCCCCGTCCCCCCTCCCCATCCCACCACTAATCTGCGTCATCCCACTTGAGTACCCAGGGCAGAACCATCCACCACAGTTAATTGGGCATGGGACATAAGCGCGGGCGTGATCAACCGGCCGCTGGCCACCATCGATGAGGGTGTCTAGTGATAAAGGCCGAAACACCCAGTGATTTGATGGAACACTACTGACGATGTGTCCCAAATTGACATCTTTCCCATTCCAACCATGAGACACAACCCCCATGCCACTCTCCATAGCAAGCCTAACCTCATGAGAATACCATCTATCGGCACAATGGACAGTTTACCATCACGTCCATGTTTTTATGATTCTGCTATGTGAGGCATTATCTCATAAGGGAAATACTGGACAATCAAATTAATGACTGTCCAGGCTTCAGGATGTCTTTTTCCACGATATAAAGGTGGAATCTTTCATTGGAAACGTTTGGTTTAGCTGTTATAGAAGTTTGGGTTTTTATTGTGCTGCAAATGCATTTTCAGCTTGCGCTGTGCACATTTGCAAAGTGAGGCAATATCTCATAAGGGAAATACTGGACAATCAAATTAATGACTGTCCAGTCTTCAGTATGTCAGTTTACACTATATAAAGGAAGAAATTTACATTGGAAACGTTGAATTAAGCTGTTATAGAAATGTGGTAGTTTAGTACTGCAAATGCATTTTCAGCTCGCGCTGTACACATTTTCTAAGTGAAGCATTATCTCATGAGGGAAAGACTGGACAATCAAATTAATGACTGTCCAGTCTTCAGTATGTCAGTTTACACTATTGTTAGGTTGAAGATATATTTTATCCCATATTTTACTCTATTAGTATTGCAAAAGAATTGTTCCACAGTGTGACCTATGTTTGACCATATGGATGAGAAGACTTCAAGAGAAGCGGATGCCTGAAGACAGGATCAACGTCTACAACATCAAAGGAGGTGTGCCGAGACACACCTCTGAACCAAAAGGACTGAGACTTTAGTGCCAGAGCACTAAAAGGCATATCTGCCTTTTCAATCAGTAAATGACTGCCATTGATGTCTGTCTTTCCTCTTGTGTCTGAAATGTTTACATGTTCCTGCTGGTGCTCCCCCCTTCGTTCCTTAGTGCAAATACATTGTATTGTTTAGGGACTTCCCAAATAAAATAGAGGGCTCGGCGGAGTGTGCTCCAGAACGAAGTTGGAGATGTAACTGAGCACACCTCCGTTCGTTCTCCTCGCGAGTAAAAGATCAACTCTTGTCTTCCTTTCATTCATTTTGCCTTTGTTCAGTGAATGCTTAGGTGATTGAACCTGACATTATTTTGGTCCTTCGAGCGGGAAGCCAAGATACCTGAGGATTCCAGCGGGTGTGGTGAACTCCAGAAAGACCATGGCCATGGCAGGCTCACTAGAGAGAGCCTAAAAATCCTTTTCCAGGACTGGACCTCACCCCACCAGCTGGGATCTGACGGTTGACGGCGATCCAATGGAGGGAAGACAACAGTGGTGAGATATTTTTTTTTAGGGGGGAAGTGACTGACTGGAGGTCATTGCGCGTTAAGAATAAATAAATAAGTGTTCAGAATAAATAAATGAGCATTAAGAATAAATAAATAAAAATAAAACATAAAAAAGAAAAAAAAGCAAAGAAAGACATGAAGTAGAGATGAAATAAGAAAAGAGAAAGAAAGAAAGATAGAGAAAAGAGAAAGAAATTGTGTATAGATAAGAAATCCTGTGCATACTAGTCGATGGCAGGTCCATGAAGGACAGTGGAGTGAGAAATAAAAAAACCCTGTGAATACTAGTCAATGGCAGGTATATGACGGCGGAGTCCGAGAAATTCCGTGGAGAAAGTAGGACGGCGGAGTCTGTGTGTACACTTAAATTCCGTGTGTGAATGTTTGCGCAAACCGTATGTAAAGTGAGTGAACGGTGTGATTGGGGATTACAAATACCACTTGGTATTTTATCCGATGTAATACAGTAGGGTTGTACACAGCAGACTGGTGTGGATGCAAAGGCAATAATTCTCCACCTGAAAAGGTTGAATTGAGAATTACCACAACAGGAAATTTGAGTTGCTGTCCTACTGATGAGAAACCAGTTTTTAGAACACCTTAGGTGTTGACAAACTGGTCCAAATTTTCTAAAATGGGGATATTAGGTAGTAAAATAAAACCCAGGGATACGCTGCAGTGTAGAGATTGGAAGTTCATCGAAAAACAGGATCCTGATAAAACTCAGTATTTAGATACATGGATAACTGAACATGGCTTTAATGGTCAGTTAAATACACAAAAAATAGCCGCATTGCAGGGATCAATCATAGGAAAGACGAAAAAGACCCCAAAAAGATGAAGAAAAATGGCTTTGAGGAAACAGAATATTGGATGAGGGTAGCCTTAAAAAGAGAAGAGGGATACAGGAAACAAAAAGAGAATGAAAACAAAATAAGCAAAGGAAAGGAATGCGAAAAGTCAGATAGAGCAAATTACACTGAAATAGGAAGAGTAAAACAAAAGGATGATGAGACTTTTGAGCAACACAAAGTGAGAATGACAGCTGTGTTTAAAAATCACAGCGGGCTACAGGAAAATGGTAATGTAAATGGGCCATTTCAACAGCAGTTGAAGAATGCTTTACATGCAGGCTCAAGAGAGGTAATTCATAAGTGGGTAAATAAACATTTCCTTTGCCTGCCAACAGGTACCCTGGAGGAGTATGTAAATCACGCCCTCCATGCTGAGAAGATAGAAAATAAAAAGAAGCAGAGGTCTATAGACAGGACAGGTCAGGTAGGACAGGTAGGACAGGAGGTCTTTTATCGAGGTGGAAAGGGCCTAGGTAGCTTTAGAGGACAAAGGGGCAGACGACAGAGAGGAGGAAGAATAGGAAGAGGAGCAAACAGGCAAAATACATCAGGCTGCTGGCGTTGTGGTAAAGAAGGCCATATAGCAAGAGATTGCCCTGAGAAAAAGCAACCTTCAGCATGACTAGGATAGGAAGCATCTAAACAGGATTTAGAGGCTGATCAAGGAACAGATGAGTTTCTAGATGAAGAGGTCCTCCTAAATTTACAAGAGATATTGGCCTTTGATGAAATAACTGAGCTGAAATAACCTTATTGGTAAATGGGTCACCAATTACCTTTTTATGTGACACTGGTGCATGTAGGATTGCTTGTAATAAATTAATTCCAAATGATAGAGCAAGAGAAATGTGTCATAGTCAGATTTGCAAGTGGAAAACTGTCTAGAGTAAAAGAATTAGAACCTGTGTGGTTGAGGGACCCAGAAGGACACTGAGTTGGTTGCATGAATTGAAATTAGGTTTACTTTTACAGAACAATGAGAGCCCAAGTTGTGGGGATGTGATTAATTTACAGAAAAAGATTATTGATGGCACAATTTATACTTACATGATCCGACAGACAAGGTATATCATTCTGATGATGGGTTTTACTTAATTGTATACTTGTGTCTTTTTCAGAAAGAGAGGAGTAGGTGTTGTGAAATCTTAATTGAATGAAGAAGTGAGCATGAGAAACCCTTGTAGGAGCATAGGTGTTTCCTGATTTTGTAGTTTTTGATTTGATACCTTGATAGTTTTGAGTGGCTTTGGTAAGGCTACAGTGAATTTGGAAAATTAAAAAAAAAAAAGGAGTGAGGAAAGTTTGACAGAGGGCAATGGGTATTGGTGTAATCGTAACTCATGAGTGTGCTGTAACAAAGAGTTAACAGCTCTTTGAAGTTAGATGCTCGTTCCCAAGTAGGGGGAGGAAGTCAGAGAGAGAGTTTGGTGATTGAAGAAGGTGTGACTTGAACAAATGAATAAGGATAAGAATTAGGTTCTGCTGTAAGGATGATTTGAAGAAATAAATATGTTATGTTTCATACTTCAGTTGATGATCTTTCTATTAAGGTAACTGTAGTTAGTAACTGGAATGAAATGCACAGATGGAAATGACACGGAAAAAAAAGATGGTAATTTGATAAGAAGGGCTAGTATTTACATTAGAAATAGAAATAGAAATAGAAATAGAAATCCCTTTATTGTCATTGTACTCAAGTGTGCAACGAGATTAGAGGGCTCCCCTCTCCAGTGCAATACAACAATAATACAGACAAATATATAAATTAGATAAATAAATAAGACTGAATAGGGCATATAGAAACACATCACAATGCTGTTTTGCAAGGTTAGGGTGGTCTCGTGTGTGTGTGAGAGTTCAGTATGGAGATGGCTCTCGGAAAGAAACTGTTTCTCAGTCTATTGGTCCTTGATTTGATGCATCTGTAGCGCCTGCCAGAGGGCAACAGGTCGAACAGGTGTGAGTTTGGGTGGGTATTGTCTTTGACGATGTTGAGAGCCCTTCTGAGGCACCGGGCGGTGTAGATGTCCGACAGCGAGGGGAGAGGGCAGCCAATAATCCTTTGCGCTGTTTTGACTGTCCTCTGGAGCCTCACTCTGTCCGCCTCAGTGCAGCCGCTGTACCAGGTGGAGACAGAGTACGTCAGCAGGCTCTCGATGGACGAGTGGTAGAAGGCCAGCAGCAGCTTCCTGTCCAGGTTGAATTTCCTGAGGACTCTCAGGAAGTGCAGACGTTGGCGGACCTTCTTTACCACTGCTGTGGTGTTGTGACTCCAAGAAAGGTCATCGGAGATCTGTACTCCCAGGAACTTGAACGTGTGGACCCTCTCCACACACACGCCTTCGATGCAGAGGGGGGGCGGCAGCGTCTTGTTCCTCCTGAAGTCGACGACAATCTCCTTTGTTTTAGCAGAGTTAAGGTGCAGTCTGTTGTCCTTGCACCAAGTTGTCAGTCTCTTTACCTCCTCTCTGTAGGCTGTCTCGTAACCTTCCGAGATCAGACCGACCACTGTCGTGTCGTCAGCAAACTTGACGATGGTGTTGTTGCCGTGGGCCGGGCTGCAGTCGTAGGTGTAGAGGGCGTACAGGAGAGGGCTCAGCACGCATCCTTGGGGGGAACCGGTGCTCAGCATGAGGGTGGAGGACGTGTAGGGGCCGAGCAACACAGTCTGGGGTCTGTTGGTCAGAAAGTCCTTAATCCAGATGCGTGTGAGGGCAGGGAGGCCGAGAGTGTCCAGTTTGGCGACGAGGATGTCTGGGATGATCGTGTTGAATGCCGAGCTGTAGTCCACAAAGAGCATCCTTGCATAGCTCCGCTGTTGTTCCAGGTGGCCCAGTACAACATGCAGAGCAGTGTCGATGGCGTCCTCAGTGGATCTGTTAGCCCGGTATGCAAACTGGTAGGGGTCCAGAGTGGGAGGAAGGCAGTCCCTGATGTGCTGGAGAACCAGCCTCTCGAAGCACTTCATAATGACTGGTGTGAGAGCAACAGGACGGTAGTCATTCAGGTGGACGGCTGGTGACTTTTTGGGGACAGGAATAATGGTGGAGGTTTTCAAGCAGGAGGGGATGACTGCCTGAGCCAGGGAGCGGTTGAAGATCCTGCAGAAAACATGTGACAGTTGGTGGGCACATGCTCTGAGGACCTTGCCTGGTATTCCGTCGGGTCCAGTAGCTTTTCCTGGGGTTGACCGTGTTCCTCTACGATGAGTGGGGGGGAGTTGGAGCTTGAAGTGCGGGGGTGTGATGGTTGGGGCGAGTCAAAGCGAGCGAAGAAGCAGTTAAGCTCCTCTGCCAGCGATGCACTCGGGTCTACAGAGGTCGTGCTGCTGCCACGGAAGTTGGTGATGCTCCGTAGACCCTGCCACACCTCCCGTGGTCTGTTACTGGCAAGGTGGGCCTCCAGCCTCCCCTTGTAGGTTGCCTTTGCTAGCTTGATGCCTTTGCTCAGGTCAGCACGAGCCACCCTGTACTGGGCTTTGTCGCCTGACCTGAAGGCAGCGTCACGGGCCTTGAGGAGAGCGCGAACCCTGCTGGACATCCAGGGCTTCGCATTTGGGAAGGTCCGTATAGTCTTTTGTTGGGACACAGTTTCCATGCAGAACTTGATGTAGTCCAGTACACAATGCGTGTAGACATCAAGGTCCTGATGATCAAAGAGGTCCCAGTTTGTGTCATGAAAGCAGTCCTGTAATTCACTCATGGCGTCGTCACGCCAGGTTTTCACAGTCTTTGTGGTAGGCCTGAATCTGCGCCTGAGAGGGGTGTACGCAGGTGCGAGCTGCAAGGACAGGTGGTCTGACTGGCCGAGGGGGGCGAGTGGGAGGGCTCTGTATGCGTGCTTGATGTTCGAGTACACATGGTCGAGAGTGTTGTCTCCCCTCGTCGGGCACTTGACATGCTGGTGAAACTCTGGGAGTACAGTCTTTAAATTGGCCTTATTAAAGTCTCCCGCTACAATGTGACCGCCATCAGGGTGCGCCCGCTGATGTTTATTGATGACGCACGCGAGTAGCGAGAGCGCCGTGCTAGTGCTAGCGTCGGGAGGGATGTAAACAGCTGTGAGAATCACTACCGTTAGCTCCCTCGGGAGAAAATAAGGCCGGCATTTAACGGACATGAACTCGATGTCGGGGGAAGAGTGCTTCTCGACGATCGTGCTATCGCCGCACCAGTTCTCATGCACGTAAACACAGAGCCCCCCGCCCCTCCTCTTACCGGTGTCCCTCGTCCGATCCGCGCGATGTAGCGAGCGCCCGGCCAGCTGGATGCTAGCGTCGGGGACGTCTGCGTGCAGCCAGGTTTCCGTGACGACGATCACACTGCTATCGCGCACATAGCGGTTTCCCAGGATTTGTAATCCCAGGTCGTCGATTTTGTGGACCACGGATCTGGCGTTGGTGAGGTGCAGACTCGGTAGTGGTTGCCTATGGGGCTGCCGTCGCAGCCGTTGCAAGACACCGGACCTGCAGCCTCGCTTCTGCTTCCTCTCTCTGCGTCGCCTGCGCCGCCTCCCGGTCCCGATGACCAGCCACGGTGAGCCGGGCAGCCTCGCCAGTTCGTTCGGAATTTTGCGATCATAGCAAAATTCCTCTGTGATGGTTATTTCGCATCGATATCCAATGTTCACGATGTCCTGGCGGGTATATCGATGTTGTGCCTCAGTTGATGCCAATAAGAGCAAGCAAACACTAATAAAAAGTAATAAGGAGCACTGTGAGGGGGAGCTGTTAGCCGCTGCGTCCATGCGCGCCGCCATCTTAACATCCAAGGAATTAAAGCAGAGAAGAAATTAGAGACTACAAATAACATTGATGTGTACTTGTTCACTTTGAGGTAGAACTGGTTGAAGTAAAATGAGTCATAAAGTTAGAAAAATAGGAAATAAAAATAAAATTAACATGCTTAAGATTAACAAATTATTGTAAAGTCTGAGTTCCAAATTATGCAGAAATTACTGTGCCACTGAGTAAAATGATGAATGAGGAAAACCTCTAAATGACATTGTCCTTACACTGGACTGATAAAGCATATTCAGCTTTTGTGAAAGGAAACAAGTGTTCGTATTAAGTATGGCACTGACCCTTTGTCCAGATGCAAAAGGCCTTAGTTTTAGTGTAGAAACATGGAGATAAGATGAAACCAATCGCATACTTCTATTCCAAACTAGACAACGTAGAATGTGCATTGAAGCACTGCATGAGAACAGTTAATGCAGTATCTATTGCTGTAGATATAAGATTAAGATAAAGATGGTCTTTTATTAGTCCCACAATCTGGAAATTGCAGAAACAAGTGCAACCATAGTTTTGTTCCATCCTCTGGTTTTGAGAGTACCACGTGCGGTTTCTGCATTGCTTTTGCTGATGAACATGACGTTTTTGTCACCGGCGGGACATTTATAGTGTATGAATACATTGTTATCAAAACCACATCTGATTATAGAGAGATGTACAACATTAAACCCGGCTGTCATTATTATGTCAGGAGGATGGTACAAAACTAGATTGTTATGAGTTAGTAGAAAAAAGTAACCAAAAGTAAAGGCATCAAAAAGATTCGCCTTCAGAAAACGGAGAAGTGCTATTTGTAGATGGAAATAAATAAATAAATAAATAAATAAAATACTGTAGTTGTATCAAATGACACTGGGAAAAAGAACTTAGCAGTTACTCCTCAAATTACTCAGCTCATGCAACAGAATTAGTATCTTAAACAAAAGCGTGTAAACTAAAGAGAGTAAATTGTGTTACTATTTACACATATAGTCGTCTTAAAATGTGTAGCGCATACATTGCATAAGTGTTTTCCTTGAATACACATTGCAGACAATACAGCTAAAGAAGCTGTTGCGGACATACACGTTTTAGTGATAGAAGTCCCAAAGTTAAACAAAGGCTTTGGAGGAAAATGGTGTAACATCGCTACGTGATCTCTGTATGACCAAACAATAATCTTTACAAATGGGCTGCTATATTGAGTCATGGGATAACACATGTCTCAACAGGGGAAATGGTGCATCAGATATTACGTTATTATACGGCTTACGGCTTTAATGCTTATTCGAAACATTTTTGTAGGGCATGTTTAACGTGTGCGAAACACAATTCACAAGGTAATTTGAGTCCACGCAGAGGACGCTTTCCTACACCACAATATCCATTTCAAATTATTCATATGGACTTATTTGATAAAAACCAAAGTGAAGAAAAAAAATAAAATAAATGTTTGGTCATCATAGATGTGAATTCGAAATGGTTAGAACTCTTTCTAACCAACAAATCCAGATGCATTGACAGTGGCAAAAGTACTTTGTAAGGATATCATTCCGAGATATGGTATTCCTGAAAATAATAAACAGTGATAATAGTACCCATTTTGTTAACTAACTTGTGAAAGAGATAGGAATGTTTCACGTTGATTTGAAAGATAATTGTGCTTACCACCCTCAAAGCTCTGGATTGGTGAAAAGAATGAACAAAAAAAAAAAAAGTGAAAAGGCTATGCATTGAGGAAACGGGGAGGCAGTGGACACAGTGTATGGAAATTAGTAAAACTGTTTGTAAAAACGACAAGCACTGTGACTTTCCATTGAATGTTATGCGAGTCGCCTCTCTGTCCACTTTTAAACCTCGCTTGAAGATGAATATTCGGGCCTTTGACTCAGCATGAGACTGTTGCTGTTCTGTTGTTTTTCTGGTATCTACTGTAAATGTGTTTATGTGAGTTAATTTGAGTTATATACAGAGAGTTGCACTGTATTGTATTTCATTGTATTTAGGACCGAGACGTTGTAAAACATTGTTTGGAAGGCCTTATAGAATACCTCAAATTTAAGAACAAATGGGAAATAGATGCTGAAGCAACTTTAGCTGACTACATGTGAAAAGTGTTAGAAAAACAAAGACAGGCACAAATTTAGAGTGGTGAGGATCTTTCTGTCTCCTAGCAGGGCACTAAACTAGTGGAGCCAGGAGACTGGATGCTTGAAAGAAGTTTGAAGATAAGACATATGTAATTACCCGAGGGGGAATGCCATGTTTAGTTTTATTGACAGCTCTCACAGCTGTAAATATAGTAGAAGAGTCAACATTGGTTCATTTGACACATGTAAAAAGGTCATTTTGGTTGAAATCTCCTACAAAGGAGATGAGCGGAAGTCTGATGATAGGGTGGTCTTATTTCATAAGACACCAGACTAAGTAGAGGGGATATTTCAGACAAAATGACCCTGAAGTGGTTAAAAGCAGCTGTTCTATGTTGGATGTATACAATTTTATTCTGATATTTTTGTTGTTGTGTTATATGTGGGAACAACCCAGAGTTACATAAACAAACTATGATGTGACTATAGTACAATACCAACAGTAAGAATCCCAATTACTAATCAAAATGGATTTGCAAACACCAAGCAGATAATTGAAAAAAAAAAAGTGATGGGACATATTTGTGGAGCTTGGACGACATGTTGATAGATTTGAGTTGGAACCATGAGTAATACTCAAGTGGGCAACTATTGGTCCACAGAACAAAGTTACAGGAGAAAGTCTGTACTTTCGTGAAAAGATAGCAATTGGACAACGAGATATCCAAAATAAGCAAATGAAATTGTATTATTGATATTATATTAATGCTTATCTTGATAATACATGTATGGATTGGGTCAGCGTGTATCCTGTGACTAGAGTTGATGTAGATGAACATGTTTTCTATGATAGTTGCTCTTGAAAATTTAAATAGCATTAATGTTGCTGACAGAGCTAAGCGGTTAGGAATCTTTTCACCACCACTGTGTCTGGTTTTGATAGTGGTTGAAATAAACTTCAATCACTATCAAGAGGGGAAATCTGGTGGTGGTGTGGATATGATAGATCATTTGATAAATCACCCAAAAATGTAAAAGGTTTTGAGACTTAGTGCATATCTGTATGTGTTTTTCATAACTAGGCCCTGCTTATAGATTATTGGTAGTTTCTGGAGAGTGCCATTTCACAAAATGTAATTGATTGATCGTAAATGGTATGTTTTATATTGTTTGTTAATAAACTGTGTGAACTGTCCAATGTCATGACAGGACATCGGTGACGTTAAAAAAGAGAAAGCAGAGTATCACGGCAAAAAAAAAAAAAAAAATGATTCAACATACATGGAAGCCATCGGTGTTCTCCTTAGTGTAAGTAAGTAAGTAAGTGTAAATTAACAGATCAAGTAACAGGATTTGAGTCCTCGAACGAAGAACAAAGAACGCAGACAGGTCAACTGCATCATCACAACGTGCAAAAATTAGGTAATTGGACGCAAAGTGGGTTTGAAACTGTGCATGAACGGCTATCAACCAATCTCTAATGGCATTCCGAAACAGGATGACTGTTGATGTATTGTTGGATGAGAGAGGTGGTGTTTGTGCTATGTTCGGTGAACAATGTTGCACATTTATTCCCAACAACACAGCGGTGGGTGGTCGTCTAACCAGGGCCATAGAGGTCTCAGGACTCTTCATGGTAAAATGAAAGGACAACTGGTCTGTGTATATATATATATATACACATATATATACACATATATATATATATATATATATATATATATATATATATATATATTTGTTACTTTGGAATAAAGACATTAAATTGATGTAATTTTGTTTTAGAAAAATGCTGTAGTTTTTTTCTCTGAATACAACCTACAAACGGTTAAAAAGGACATTCTGAAATGTTTTTTTTTTGGGCTATCAAATATTTAGTTTGACACTCAAACCGCACACTATTCGTGTCAATTTGTTTGGTTCTATCTCCATGAGTATTTTTTTGTGGTGCATCAAAAGCGTGTTTTAACTTACTTAGGTAAGACAGGTTTAGTGGAGAGATGAGGCCAAACAGCATCACACATCTAT